>NC_081529.1:1090277-1290277 GCF_030273125.1 Centropristis striata
TCTTCTTCTCCTCCTCCCCCTCCTCCTCTGACGGCCCGATGGTGCTAAATATCGCCAATTTTTTTATTTTTTCCCCACCTCTAGTATATTTTATCAATCCACAAAGAGGAATGACTTCCCATTCATTTGACCATTACCTCTGCACACTACATTCAATTCAGTTAAAATCTGAGTCACTTGCACATTGGAAAGTGCAGGAATTTGCATATAAGGATATTAAATTTCAGTCATAAAGGGCAGCTGATTTTTCCTGTATACATGCTGCATGTTAATGAAAGTGTTGCTGTCTAACCCGGTTTATTATGAGGAGCTGACTGTTGTTGGTGCTGCAGCAGGTCAACAACATTCCTCTGACACATGAAATTACTCACGTATTGTCACACAGCAAACACACTCAGCTCTCTGCTGCCTTATAAAACAAGCTTTATAGACTGGTGATGTCATAAAACAAATTATGAAAAACATTTATAAATCCTGTTGACAATGTGCCACGACCTTTACCACAGGCCCGGTGAAATATTAAATATTTTCTGGCTTTATGGCTCAGGTAAAAGGTAAAACACAGAGAAATGCACACGTTTGTTCGTGAAAAGCCAATATATATATATATATATATATATATATATATATATACACACACACACACACACAACTGGTCAAAAGTTTTAGAACACACCAACTTTTCCAGAATTTATTTGAAAATGATGCAGTTTAATGTCTCAGTGTACTCTGAAATTAATGCACATTTGCAACATTTAAAATTCTTTATTGAGCATGATAGTGTTTTGAAAGTAAAAAAAAGATTCAAAATCACATTTTATGTTGGACTAAAGGACTAAAAAAAGACACAAAATGACTAAAAAAAAGACACAAAATGACCAAAAAAAGACACAAAATGACCAAAAAAGACACCAAAAGACACAAAATGACAAAAAAAGACAACAAAAGACACAAAATGACTAAAAAAAGACACAAAATGACCAAAAAAAGACACAAAATGACTTACAAAGACATGAAAAGAATTCAAAAATGGACAAAATAGCCCAAGACTCCATAGAGTTAAGTTGTTAACCCATTTCTTGTTCCCTGAAAAAGGCCTACTTGTATAATTCTGAAATGTACATTATTTTTCAGTTTTGGTTCAGCTTACCTTTTTTTATTTACCTCTGGCAGTTCACCACTTACCTTTGGACCCTTTCAAGCTGTTCATTTGACTTGAACTGCTTGAATTTCAATAAAAAACTGGAAAAATTGGGGTGTTCTAAAACTTTTGACCGGTAGTGTATATAAATTCTGCAGTGGTAATTTGTATGAAGACATTGTTTCTTAACTCTAATAAATGATTCATAATGACTTAAAACAAGAAAATATATTGACGTTTCCATTTTTGATGGCTTGTGTTTCCATAGCGATGGCGGAGGCCCATCAAGCGGTGGCGTTCCAGTTCACCATCACGCCGGAGGGCATCGACCTGCAGCTGTCCTATCAGGCTCTGAACCAGATCTACATGTCCGGGG
The DNA here is from genome assembly GCF_030273125.1 of Centropristis striata. Taxonomy (NCBI): domain Eukaryota; kingdom Metazoa; phylum Chordata; class Actinopteri; order Perciformes; family Serranidae; genus Centropristis; species Centropristis striata. The sequence continues at coordinate 1,091,795 of NC_081529.1, forward strand.
TCAGGTCCTGGAAGAAACGAGTCAGCCGCCTGAGGGTGAGGATCATGAGAAATATCTCTCTTTTTTATGTTTATGTCCCTCTTACTGTCTGACCTTGACTATACTGGCGCCAGAGGTGTGTTCACATCTCTCTACTGAAGAGAGAGAGGGCTTTGCACTCCCCGGCAATCTGAGATTCAAACCTACTTTGAAAGCCAGTTAGTGTCTAATTTGCAAAAGATGGAAGAGAATCCTGACACTAAGTAGTGTACAGGGAGCAGAAAGGGGCTCAAATATAGTTGCTTTTGAACTACACGTACACATAGACCAGTAGTTCTCAACCTTTTTGAGTCGCGACCCCCAATTTAACCAGCATGTTGTCTCACTGAACAGAATCTCACAGTTCAGATCAGACAAACTCAGTTGATACGACGAATTTTGGACAAATAATGAAGCAGACAACAACTAAAACATCTCTCCGTCTGTGCATTGATATATGTTTTATATTTTATTGTTACTTTTAATCTAAGTCCTTTGCTATCAGTTTAAAGGTCCATTCTGACCTCCTGAGTGTGGAACAGTCAGCTTCAAGCCAGAGACTCCTTGGAAAGTAACAACTTGCAGAAAACTGTCAGAAAAGACACAATTACCCAAAAAAGAATCAAATTGACCACAAAATGACACACAATGATCAAAAAGGACACAAAATTACCAAAAAAATTACATAAAATTAAGCACCGAGCACTGGTCCCTGCAGCTATTGCTGTATGGGACCAGTGCTCGGTGCGATTGCCCCGAGGCCCTAATAATGATGAAATAAATAGAAGAGAAAAAAAAGGGAAAAATAAAAAGGGACCAGGCGACGACCCCCCCAACTTGGATCTCTATAAAACTCTTACAGGACATGAGGGACCATGTTCAAGTAATGCAAATAAAAATATTGATTACAGCAATTTCTTGATCTTATCTGCCATTGTTTGCCATGCTAGAATAGTATCAGCTCCAGCACCGTACATTCTTGCTACTGAAAGCTCTATATTTATTATGTCAATGCATGTGCTTTTTAATATTGTTAAAAAATCACAAGTGTGTCCCAGAGGATTTTACAGTCTCCCTCCGTGTTTCTGCTCCTGGAGGAGGTGTGTTGGAGGTCATGCAGAGGGAGCTAGATGCCTGCAGGCTGATTGCAGGGCGTATATCCCAACAGTATAGTTAGCAGTAAAGAGCCGTTCCTAACAAGTTGTGACATGAATATGTTCCCTGCTGTGTTGACACAAACAGCTGTTAGAACCACTAACACCTTTCTGTCCCGTCTCATCCTGCTCCTACATGCTAGTGACTGAGAAGTCGGAAATTCTTCAAATTGTTTCTAGTCAGGATTACAAAGATACTGATGTGGCATATTTACAGTCTGAAAACTGTACACAGCTGTTTAAACATGGTGGGTTTGAAGATATAAAGCAGAATCAGTGGAGACAGGAACATGATGTATCCTCCATTTGCACTACTATCTATGTGTGTGTGTGTGTATATATATATATATATATATATATATATATATATATATTTTTTTTTTTTTTTTTTTTTTTAATTTATATATATATATATATATATATTTTTTATTTATTTATACATATATATATATTTTTTTTTTTAATTTATATATATATATATATATATATATATATATATATATATATATATATATATATATATATATATATATATATATATATATATATATTTTTTTTTTTTTTAATTTATTTATATATATTTATATATATATATATTTTTTTAATTTATATATATATATATATTTTTTTTAATTTATTTATATATATTTATATATATATATTTTTTTTTAATTTATATATATTTATATATATATATTTTTTTTTAATTTATATATATTTATATATATATATTTTTAATTTATATATATTTATATATATATTTTTTTTTAATTTATATATATTTATATATATATATTTTTTTTAATTTATATATATTTATATATATATTTTTTTTTAATTTATATATATTTATATATATATATTTTTTTTAATTTATATATATTTATATATATATATATTTTAATTTATATATATTTATATATATATATTTTTTTTTAATGTATATATATTTATATATTATATATATATATTTTTTCTTTTATTTTTTTATTTATATATATACTGCATTTTTATACAATTCATTCCTGTATATATTGCAATATGATTCACAATTACTGCCTAATGCACTTCTGGTTAGATGCTGCCTGCATTTCATTGCTTTGTACTTGTGACATGTGCAAAAACAATAAAGTTGAATCTAATCTAAAACAATGTAAAGGGAGCCGTTTTGTTCACCTTTTGTAGAATGTTTCATTGACCCAGTGGCTTTGTGTTTCTTCTTTTGTGGTAACAGAACAGGGTGATCAAAGGCGTGTACCCCGCCAGCCCCTCCTCCTGGCTCTTCGTCGTCATAGCGATCCTGGCCACCATGTACATGCGCTCTGATCCCAGCATGGGGCTCATCACCAAGATACAGCAACACCTGCCGCTCAGGTACACAGACACACAGCCATGACATCACTTCCTGTGGAACATTTTACATGTTGGTCTCTCAGAGGTCTCTAGATAGAAATAATAGCTTTAAGGTTCTCATAATGGCCCATTATAATCATTCAATCATTAAAAACTGGCTTATCTTTGTGATATTTGCATTTTTTGAGTCCTTTGCAGATTGGTTTTGGTTTTTTGGTTTTATTTGCACAGTTAGAATTACATAAAATGACAAAGATAACATATAATGTAAAGTACAAAGAGAGGCAGAAAACCCAGATGGGCTTATTTATTTAAAGCCTCCACCCAAAATTTCATTAGAAAGTAATAAACTAATTAGGGGTGTGCCATATCGTATCATTCACAACAATATCAGTATATTTTTTTTATGGTTAAAAAAAATGCATATCATGATATTGGCAACGTTCTTAATCACAAAAAGCTACTTACTCTCTGTCGCTAAACACATGCAGCTTTCAAAATAAGAGCATAGTGTGTTATCAGAATCCACCACTGAACTTACAAGAAGACTGTCAAAATAAAATGCCTTAAATAAAACATAAAAGAACCTTTATTCTCCTTTACAAAATGCATTAAAATACGCCCCCAAAACCCCTAAATGGTTATTTTTTATTATTTGCTCATACTCAAGAGTCAAGAGTAATTTTTTTTTTTATTTGGCAACTGTTGAGATTTGCACTTCACACTACATGTTAGATTTTTAATTATTTATACAGACTAAAAAAAAAATCATATTTTCTATATCTTTTTAAGTATTTCCTAATATCGTCAAGAATATCGCCATCGCAAAAATAGCCTGAAATATCGTGATATTCTTTCAGGGCCATATCGCCCAGCCCTAGCTTTAAGGTTCTCATAATAGCCCATTATAATCATTCAATCATTTAAAAACTGGCTTATATTTGTGATATTTGCATTTTTTGAGTCCTTTGCAGATTGGTTTTGGTTTTTTGGTTTTATTTACACAGTTAGAATTACATAAAATGACAAAGATTAATCAGAGTACTCACAAGAATTTATCAAGCACTAGCAGGTTTTAAATATGAAGAGTCTACGTGAAATATCAGCTTACTAACAGCTGATCTCTCTCTCTGTCACTGTGTATCTGTCTTGTTGTTGCTTGCTCTACTGGAGGGATTAAATTAGACTCTCACGTCTTATTAACAACCACAAAACAACAGAAATATGACGTCTGTTAGTTCCTCCACTCTCTCTGTTGGCTGCTCACACATTCACTAACACCTTATATTGAATTCTTCAAGAGCTAACAGACTAAAGGAATTTCCCCTCAGGGATAAATCAAGGAATTTAGATTTTATCTTTTTTGCTGTTGGGACCCCATTTGGGGTCGCGAGATGATTTCTGGGGGTCGCCAAATCATTTTGGAAGTCAGCTCTGTCTCCACTGTGTTAAAGTGTTCATGTGTTAATGTGTTTTAGTCTTTTTGGTCATTTCATGTCTTTTTTTGGTCATTTTGTGTCTTTTTTTGATCATTTTGTTTCCTTTTTTTGTCATTTTCTGTCTCTTTGGTAATTTTGTTTTCTTTTTTGGGTCATTTTGTGTCTTGTTTTGGTCATTTTGTGTCTTGTTTTGGTCATTTTCTGTCTTTTTGGTAATTTTGTTTTCTTTTTTGGGTCAATTTGTGTCTTTTTTGGTCAATTTGTTTCTTTTTTTTGGTCATTTTGTTTCTTTTTTGGGTGATCTTAACTGTGCGTGTGAGATTGTGTTCAGTGAGCGGGGGTCTCGGACAACATGCATGTTAAATTGGGGGTCACGACTCAAAAAGGTTGAGAACTACTGGTCTATTGAATAGAATAGAAAGCCTTTATTGTCATTGTGTACAGTATACAGTAACATTTGGTTGGTAACATTCTGCTCCTCATTGGTACCTTTTGAGAGACGAGAACAAAGAAATTACAAGAAAGTATTTCTAAAGGGCAGCAGCACACAGGAAATGTAAAATATACAAAGTGCTCAGTGTGAAAACAAATAGAGAATCATGGTGGGAGTCATTCAGTTTCAGTGTGTGTCTGAACTCAGGTAGCAGGGAGACAGGACCTGTTTGTCTTGATGTTTGTGTTGATAGCCCTTGGAAATAAACTGTCCTAGAGTCTATTTGTCTGTGAGAGAGCGTTGGTGTGTGCCTGAGGGGACAGGTCAGACAGGTTGGGGTCCAGGTGAGATGCTCCTTCATCTGGTTCCTGATCTGCTGAGGGAGTGTGTAGTGTGTGTAGTGTGTAGAGCAGCAGAGAGCAGCCAGCTGACTGATGAACCTCTGAAGATCAGTCCTATTAGCTGCAGCACACTGTGATGCAGTATACTGGCATACTGCAGCACATATATATAAAATGTGTGTTTGTGTATATATATGTATATGTATGTGTGTGTGTATATATGTGTGTGTGTATATGTATATATGTGTGTGTGTGTATGTATGTGTGTGTGTGTGTGTATATATGTATATTAGTGTGTGTGTGTATATATGTATATTAGTGTGTGTGTGTATATATGTATATTTGTGTGTGTGTGTATATTAGTGTATATGTGTGTATGTGTGTGTATATATATGTATATATGTGTGTGTGTGTGTATATGTGTGTGTGTGTGTGTGTGTGTATATATGTATATGTATAAGTGTGTGTGTGTGTATGTATAAGTGTGTGTGTGTGTATGTATAAGTGTGTGTGTGTGTGTGTATATATGTCAGTCAATGGAAATTATTCAGTTAACTCCTGGTGTGAACACTTTCCACACAGTCCCCGTTAATGCAGATTGGGGCCAATTCTTCAGTTTTCTTGGTGTCAGTAGTTTGATGAGTCATAAACCAGGCGCTCCTCTCCTCTGACCACCTCAGTGATGTCATCACCACATGTCTAACACCTCCTAATATTGACCAGTGAAGAAGAACTCCTGTTTGTAGCCACTGACAGTGCTCTCTGGTGGACAGAGTGTACATCATGTCCACAATGTAAAGAAGAAAAAACTTCTTATTATCTGACAGCCATCAGGATCAGATACCAGATATTCTTAAAATCCATAATATCAGTATCTCTAACACCCAGAGGTGGTTGAGTGACTCTGAAGTGATCTTTCCACTCCAGAGTCTGGTCTGTCAGGTCCTGGTAGCAGCACTCAGATCTAAACAAACATTACTCTGCAGCACAAGAAACTGAGTCATTGTGGCAGGAAAGTAGAGCAAAGTTCAATCAGGAACCACACCTGCTCCACCTGTCACTCACCCAGTCAGCTCTCCAACCTGGTGATGATCATTCACTGGAATAAGATCACAAATGTGAAGTATAAGCAATAAACTATATGACTGATACAAGCTGGACAGGCTGGAGGAGATGGAGGCTGTAAACTGTCACAGGGCTGTTTGTGGAGGCTGGAAACTACAGCTCCAGGCTGATGAGCAGGAACTTATTATATAATAATATTAGAGCAGCTATTCTCAACCTTGGGGTCGGGACCCCAATTGGGGTCGCGAGATGATTTCTGGGGGTCGCCAAATCATTTTGGAAGTCAGCTCTGTCTCCACTGTGTTAAAGTGTTCATGTGTTAATGTGGTTTAGTCTTTTTGGTCACTTAATGTCTTTTTTTTGGTCATTTTGTTTCTTTTTTGGGTCATTTTGTCTCTCTATTGGAAGTAGGGTTGCAAAATTTTCAAAGTTGGAAACTTTCCATGGGAATCAATGGTAATAAACGGAATTTACTTAATTGAAGGTTGGCCCTTAACAGGGAACTTAAATATAGTTGGGGAAAATATATTCTAGCAATATCTTCACTAAAATAACCACATTTCATGCAAGTACACTTGAAGCAGTGAGCAATGAGAGAGACTCCTTGGAAGGTAATAACTTGCTACGACACAAAACGACACAAAAAGACACAAAATTACCCCAAAAAGGAATCAAAATGACACAAAATTATCAAAAAAAGACAAAATGACCAAAAAATTACATAAAATGAAGCAAAAAAGGACTCAAATTGACCACAAAATGACAAAAAAGACCACAAAAAGACAAAAAAAGGCACAAAATGACCAATAAAAGACACAAAATGACCAAAAAAAGACGCAAAATGACCAAAAAAAGACACAAAATGACGATATGTTTCGTTATATATGTGATATTGTTGAAGCTTTTCTGTGTCTTGCCAATGAACTGTTTATTTACATTTCAATGATAAACCATCTTGGGGATTACATTCTAAATGCTATTTATTGGAATATGTCTTGATCTCATTTTGTTTTGCTGCCAGTTATTATTTTACTCAGGTTTCTATTTTTTGAGTTTTCCTTTTCCTGTAAAAGTCAAATCTTCTCCCTCATCGACCAGCAGATGTTGCTGTTGCTCTTTTTTTAGTGTTTACTTCTTTTTCAGTGAGAAGTGGCATTCAGTGACTTTCTCATACAATTTCCTTCAGATATAGCCAGAAATCACACAATTGGAGATATCCAATATTTAACGTTTAAATTCAATTCATGACCATTAACAGAATAATATCCCTGCATGTAATATTATATATCTCTGTTGATTGCATCACTGTGTGCTGTGTGAATGATCTGCCCGCTGCTGGCTGTGATGGATCAATGCAGACATTTAGACAGATGCTATCTGTACTATTTAAGGCAAGGCAAATTTATTTGTATAGCACATTTCAACACAAGGTAATTCAAAGTGCTTTACATACACATTAAAAACAGCAAGACACAATTGAAAACAGTAAAAACAGTCAGTTAAAACAGGGAAATAGAAATAAAAACACAAATAAGATACAGCAGGATAAGAAAAGAGATAAAATAATAAAAAGCACAAGTCAAACATTGCGTAGTTATAAAGTAAGGGCAGTAGAGTAGAGCAGATAAGTGTTAAAGTTAAGATACGCTGCAGTAAACTAGAATGTTTTTAGTCCTGATTTAAAGGAGCAGACCTCACATCTACAGGTAGTTTGTTCCACAGGTGAGGAGCAGAAGAACTGAAAGCTTAGTTCTTGTTCTTGGGACACAATAAGCCAGTTCCAGATGACCTAAGGGGTCTGGATGCTTCGTAGAGACCAGCAGTAAGATTTTAAAATCTATCCTCTGACTCACAGGAAGCCAGTGTAGTGATTCAAGGTGTAATATGGTCCAGGTTCCTGGTGTTTGTGAGGACTCTGGATCAGCTGCAGCTGCCTGATTGATTTTTTGTTAAGACCTGTGAAGATGCCATTTAAATTGTTGTTCAGAGTGTTAACATATCACATAGGGATCTCTGTGCTTTTAAATCTGACCTCCTGTCTTTCTGTCCCCTGGTGTCCAGTCTCCATGTGTCCCTCAGTGCCCAGGGTCAGACCATGCTGTCAGCGCTGCTCTTCAGCACTCTGCTCTGGCTCTCCCTCATCCTGGCCCTCAGGTTCTGCCTCAAGCTGCTCCTCTCCTACCACCAGTGGATGTTTGAGCAGCACGGCCGGATCACCAACACCACCAAAGTCTGGATGGTAAGACACGCTTCTCACACACACACACACTCTGCATGCAGGAGTCGTTTTAGCTCACAGACACACACTTGTATCATTCAGTAAAGTAAAGTGGTGGCATAGGACAATAACTGAATACACACCTCTGGACTTTCTTACCTGCCTTCTTCACTCCAAAACAAATGCCTTTGAAAGAATATGGAAACCATTTCTTGACTATACTCATGTAAATATTTCTGCTACACTAACAAGAGCATTTGTATAAAAAAACTGTATTTTTTTAAAAATGAGTTTCCTTTCTTTCTTTAGCTCCCATTGTATTTCGCTCCGTACTGCATATTGTACCTGTCACATTTACCTGGAACTGATTATTAGGGCCCGAGCAGGCAACGACCTGCGAGGTCCCTATTGTATTTCGAATGATAATTCTTTTTTTTAATTATTCTTCTTCCCAAATGATCGCATATTTAACTGCCTGAACTTACCCCAAAACTCATGAAACTTTAAATAAAAGTCATACATGGTGAAAAATGTTATAATTTATTGTCATCCTGAAGTTCCACCACTAGGTGGCGCTATAATAAAGGAACGTGCGTTTTGGCTAATAACTCCCACATACTTTATTTTGTTTGGGTCTTTGGTTTTTGTATTGGTATTCCCAGCTTGTTGTTGTTGTTTTGTCGTTTTGTCTGGTCCTGTCTTCTGTATGTTTGCTTGTAAGAAAAGTTAATAAATACAGTATATTAAAAAAAAAGACCCTTAAAGGCCATGTTATCGTTACTAACAGTTGCTGTGAAACATTGAAATAGTGACCAGACACTTGCAGAGTGTTAATAAACTGTCTCTGCCTGTTCCAGACTCTGCTGAGGTTATTATCCAGCAGGAAGCCTCTCCTCTACAGCTACCAGACCTCTCTGCCTCACCTGCCGGTTCCTCCCATCAGAGACACTCTGAGCAGGGTGAGAACATCAACACACACTTCTGTTTCTGTGTATTTAGTGTTTATATGTATTATTAGTGTGTGACTGACTGTGTCCTCTCTCTCTCAGTATCTGACGTCAGTGCGTCCTCTGTTGACCGATCCAGACTTTAAGCGAATGACTGAACTGGCGGATCAGTTTGAGTCCAACCTGGGGAACCGGCTGCAGCGCTACCTGAAGCTCAAAGCTCTGTGGGCCACCAACTATGTAAGGGTCACAAACAAACAAACAAACAGGGGTATGACTAGAAAGCTGAAACTCTTGTGGATCTCTTTTCTTCTGTAACACCTTCATTGTCCTGCTGTGGTTCCAGGTGAGCGACTGGTGGGAGGAGTACATCTACCTGAGGGGCCGAGGGCCCATCATGGTCAACAGCAACTACTACGGCATGGTAAGGTTCATTTAATACCTGGAGCAACTAAAGGGACATCTGTTTGGAGAAAATATCATGATAACAACAAAAATAGCTCAAAGAGTTTAATTTAAGAGCTGATTTGTAGCCATTTTCCACTTTACTCCTTAGACTCCGAGCAGGAACGACCTGCGAGGTCCCTATTGTTTCTTCTTCTTCTTCTTCTTCTTCTTCTTGTTCTTCTTCTTCTTGTTCTTCTTGTTCTTCTTCTTCTTCTTCTTGTCCTTCTTCTTCTTCTTGTCCTTCTTCTTCTTCTTCTCCTCCTTCTTCTTCTTCTTCTTCTTCTTGTTCTTGTTCTTGTTCTTGTTGTTCTTCTTCTTCTTCTTCTTCTTCTTGTCGTCCTTCTTCTTCTTCTTGTCCTTCTTCTTCTTCTTCTTCTTGTCCTTCTTCTTCTTGTCCTTCTTCTTCTTCTTCTTCTTGTCCTTCTTCTTCTTGTCCTTCTTCTTCTTCTTCCTTTCCTTCTTCTTCTTCTTCTTCCTCTTGCCCTTCTTCTTCTTCTTCTTCTTCTTGCCCTTCTTCTTCTTCTTCTTCTTCTTGTCCTTCTTCTTCTTCTTCTTCTTGTCCTTCTTCTTCTTGTCCTTCTTCTTCTTCTTCTTCTTCTTGTCCTTCTTCTTCTTGTCCTTCTTCTTCTTCTTCTTGTCCTTCTTCTTCTTCTTCTTGTTCTTCTTCTTGTCCTTCTTCTTCTTCTTCTTCTTGTCCTTCTTCTTCTTGTCCTTCTTCTTCTTCTTTTCCTTCTTCTTCTTCTTCTTCTTCTTCTTCTTGTCCTTCTTCTTCTTCTTGTCCTTCTTCTTCTTCTTCTTCTTCTTCTTCTTGTCCTTCTTCTTCTTCTTCTTCTTGTCCTTCTTCTTGTTGTCCTTCTTCTTCTTCTTGTCCTTCTTCTTGTTGTTGTTCTTCTTCTTGTCCTTCTTCTTTTTCTTCTTCTACTACTATTAATATTATTATTTTTATATCATCTACTGTTATTATTACTTATTTTGTTAATGGTTTTTCTTATATTGTGATTGTTTTTGTAACTTTGGAGCAATCTGGAACCAGAATTTCCTTCGGGATGAATAAAGATCTATCTAATCTTTATCTTTTTTTTTTTTTTTTTTTACCTCTGTTCTTGCTCACGTCTTTTTCTCTTAGTGTCCCTCACTGAAACTACCTGTACTTCCTTAATTATTTTAGCACTCCTCTCTTTTTGTTTGTTCTTTTTCACAGTTAGATAAGACGTGTTACTCCTTCTCCGTATGTTATGTCTTCAGAATCCTATATCTTGAGAGATATATGCTTTTGTTTTGAATGTTCTGTCTTTGTGTTTCCCAGGACTTCCTGTATGTGACCCCGACCTCGGTGCAGGCAGCCCGGGCCGGTAACACCATCACCGCCCTGCTGCTCTACCGCAGGAAGGTCAACCGGGAGGAGCTCAAACCGGTAAGACCGTGTTGAAGTGTGTGTGTTTGTGTGTGTTTGTGGGAGGGATGACATGTTTGCACACAGCGTAGCCCTGATTTCTTTATTATCTAGCTACTCTATCTTGATATGCAAGTAAAGCACATTAATCATTAACATTAGCAGTTTTATGCTATTAGTCAGGCGGCTGAGGACCAGATTTGGCTGTCCCGGCCTTAATGGTAGAATAACACAACAGCGCTCCCGGTTTCAATGGTAGGAATGCGGTAATGCTCTCCCGACTTGAATGGGTTCATCTTGTTAATCTAATTTCTAAAGCAAGACCCCTCATCTGCTTCTTCTTCCCATCAATATAATATATCTTCAGGGAGTTCAGTTAGTGACAGTGTGATGTTTCAATAAATATTAATAATGGATGTTTGTGTTTGTTAGAGTCGTGTTCCTGGTACTGTCATCCCTCTGTGTGCTGCTCAGTGTGAGAGGATGTTCAACACCACACGCACACCAGGAGAGGAGACAGGTAACACACACACACACACACACACACACACACACACACACGCACACACACACACACACCAGGAGAGGAGACAGGTAACACACACACACACACACACACACACACACACACACACACACGCACACACACACACACACACACCAGGAGAGGAGACAGGTAACACACACACACACACACACACACACACACACACACACACACACACACACACCAGGAGAGGAGACAGGTAACACACACACACACACACACACACACACACACACCAGGAGAGGAGACAGGTAACACACACACACACACACACACACACACACACACACACACACACACACACACACACACACACACACACACACCAGGAGAGGAGACAGGTAACACACACACACACACATGCTGCACACACACACAAACACACACACACACATGCTGCACACACACATGCTGCACACACACACAAACACACACACACACACACACACATGCTGCACACACATGCTGCACACACACACACACACACACACACAACACACACATGCTGCACACACACATGCTGCACACACACACACACACATGCTGCACACACACACACACACACACACACACACACACACACATGCTGCACACACACACACACGCTGCACACACACAGACACACACACACATGCTGCACACACACACACTGCACACACACACACACACACACACACACACATGCTGCACACACACACACACATGCTGCACACACACACACATGCTGCACACATACACACACACACACACACACACACACGCTGCACACACACACATATGCTGCACACATACACACACATGCTGCACACACACACACACACACACACATGCTGCACACACACACACACACACATGCTGCACACATACACACACACACACACGCTGCACACACGCACACACACACAAACTGGCATTTAAAGGGTTAAAATTCTCAAAATCTTTGAATGTTTGGTAGTTTTGAGCAGGGCATAAGTTGTTTAAGAGGTTTATGCAGTAAAAAGTAGAAAAAAATATTAATCTGTAAAGTTTTTATAGCATTTTTTTGGAAGTGGACATTTTCAGCCCAAAGGGCCTGAAAGGGTAGTAAATTAAAGTGGGCCCTGAGGGTTAATGTTTATTAGATAGAAATCTGTGCATTTCTCCTCACTTCTATGAAAGGTCCTATTGTAGGAACAGGTAGTAGAAATGACTGGTGAGCCAGTCGTAGTAATTCCTTGATTCCTCTCCAGATGTGCTCCAGCATTGGCAGGACAGTGAGTTTGTGGCGGTGTACCACAAGGGACGCTTTTTCCGGCTGTGGGTGTACCGGGCCGGCCGGCTGCTGTCTCCCAGGGAGATCGAGTACCAGATCCAGAGGATCCTGGATGATAACTCCCTCCCACAGCCTGGAGAGGAGAAACTGGGAGCGCTGACTGCTGGAGACAGGTAGGAATAACACCGCTGCTGGGTCTCCAACCGGGAGAATTTACAGGTTAACACTTGGCTGTTAGGCCTGCTTTATTAGAGTGGTGTTGTGGGGACAGGGGATGTTAAGGGGGAGATAGCGGGTCAACAGTAGAAGCCGCAGAGAAGTGGTCTACATTAGTCTAGTCCAGTAGTTCTCAACCTTTTTGAGTCAGATCACCCAAAAAACAAACAAAATGACCGAAAAAAGACACAAAATGACCAAAAAAGACGCAAAATAACAAAAAAAGACACAAATTAACCAAAAAAAGGAAACAAAATGACCAAAAAAAGACACAAAATGACCAAAAAAGACACAAAATGACCAAGAAAGACACAAAATGACCAAGAAAGACACAAAATGACCAAGAAAGACACAAAATGACCAAAAACAGAAACAAAGTGATAAAAAAAGACACAAAATGACCAAAAAAAGACACAAAATGACAAAAAAAGACACAAAATGACCAAAAAAAAGACACAAAATGACTTTAAAAAGACACAAAATGACTTACAAAGACATGAAAAGAATTAAAAAATGGACAAAATAGCCCAAGACTCCATAGAGTTAAGTTGTTAACCCATTTCTTGTTCCCTGAAAAAGGCCTACTTGTATAATTCTGAAATGTACATTATTTTTCAGTTTTGGTTAAGCTTACCTTTTTTTATTTACCTCTGGCAGTTCACCACTTACCTTTGTACCCTTTCAAGCTGTTCATTTGACTTGAACTGCTTGAATTTCAATAAAAAAAACTGGAAAAATTGGGCTGTTCTAAAACTTTTGACCGGTCGTGTATATTTTAACCTGTATTGACTTATTTATTCTTTTAATAAGCTGCTGTTTGATCACTAGGTGGCGCCAGACTAATGCCTGTTCCCAGTTTATTGCACACAGTTGATGATGAAATCGATGCCGACGTGCCTTCTTTAATCCCTACATCAGTAGCTTTCCAAACAAAAGTTGAAACTAGGTCAAAGGACAACAGCATAGTTTTTGTTCTGCTCATGAAAAAAAAAAAAACTTGAAGTCGATTAATCTCAGCCAACCGGCACTCAGCTTTCTGACTCCGCTGTGAGACAGAGATTGTTAAGAAGTCTGGGAAAAGTGCCTTTATATTCATAGTATCACTTCACTAGATGATCTTATCCTGCTGTGACAGCACGTCCACTGCTGCCTTTTTTGGATTTATTCCCCTCTTCACTTCACCCATTTAGGCCTAAAACGCCTGGAAAAACATTCCTGTAAAACCTCTGGGCGATTCTGAAAGAACCCCCTAAAACCTGAAGTTTTCCTGGAAATTCAACAGAAGATGTTTCAGCCTCTGTAGCAGATAGAAATGAAATTCAAAAAGTATTTGAGAGCTTATACCCGTGGCTTTCATGAGAAGTTTATTTGTCCAAACCTTCAAAAAAGTTTTTTAAAAAATCAACAAACTCAGCAAATGTTACATTTGACTGAATAAAAAATCCTATGCATAATACTAATACATGCCCATTAGCAAGATGCTAACATGATATGACCACTGGAAGAACAAGACATAGTTCTCATTAGCCTACTATAATAAAAAAATATATATATATTAATAATAATTAATAATAATAATAATAATACATTTTATATATTGCACTTTTCAGGGTACTCAACGACGCATAAAGTAATATAAGACATAAACAGTCATGATTTCTTATATCATCATCACAATCAATTATTATTATTATTATTATTATTATTATTAATATATCATTAATAATATTATTATTATCTCCAGATGGCCACAAATCTGTCTGTTCTTCGGTGAAAATATGTCGTCTAAAAACATATTCCTCATCCATAAATGCCGGTCGATTGGTTCCGAGGGTTCAAAGTCCAGATCAGCAATTAAATGATCGGTGCTGTTTTCATCAGATCTCTTCCGTCTCTTCCTGCTGAGCTCCTCCGCTATAGTCGTCTTCCTCCATGGTTTAAAGTTCTGGAAAAGTCCCATGATGCATTGCGACACTCCCGCATGTATTCTGATCATGATTCTGATGCATTTCATTGGCCAAGAGACCGAAAATAGTTGGAAAAAAATACAAATACTACAAAACGACGTATCCGCTGTCCCGGCCTTAATGGTAGAAATGCGGTAATGCTTTCCTGCCTTAAATGGGTTAAATTGTTTTCTGTTTGTGCTCCACCACCAGTGTATATAAACTCGAGTTACAGGACAGTAGCCTCTAAGTATAACTCCTCAAGAGGGCATATTATGCAGGTTTTCAAGTTTATACTTGTATTTTTAGCAATGTTCTCTTTTAGCCCCCCCTCCTTTAAAAAGCCCAGTCAGTTAATTACATAGTTTCACATGGTCGGGGTGGGGGGTCAGGAGTTATATAAGGTCGAAAGCCGTGATGAAAAGATTTTATTTAAGGAGTATTTGGAAAGTGTCCAGAGATGACGCAGTATTCACCGTCTGGGGGAAGAGAGTTCCAGAGTCTCTGGGGGGTGTAGCTCTGTGAGCTCTATATCCAAATATCTGCATTTTGGTGTATGGGACAGAGAGCAGCCCTGTGTCTGGGGCCCACAGCCTCCAGGAGGGTGGAGGTGGAAGAGGGTGGAGGTGGAAGAGGGTGGAGGTGGAAGAGGGTGGAGGCGGATGAGGGTAGAGGTGGAGGTGGATGAGGGTGGAGGTGGATGAGGGTGGAGGTGGATGAGGGTGGAGGTGGATGAGGGTGGAGGTGGATGAGGTGGATGAGGGTGGAGGTGGATGAGGTGGATGAGGGTGGAAGTGGATGAGGGTAGTGGTGGATGAGGGTGGAGGCGGATGAGGGTGCAAGTGGATGAGGTGGATGAGGGTGCAAGTGGATGAGGTGGATGAGGGTGGAGGTGGATGAGGGTAGAGGTGGAGGTGGATGAGGGTAGAAGTGGATGAGGCGGATGAGGGTGGAGGTGGATGAGGGTGGAAGTGGATGAGGTGGATGAGGGTGGAAGTGGATGAGGGTGGAAGTGGATGAGGGTAGTGGTGGATGAGGGTGGAGGCGGATGAGGGTGGAGGCGGATGAGGGTGCAAGTGGATGAGGTGGATGAGGGTGCAAGTGGATGAGGGTGCAAGTGGATGAGGTGGATGAGGGTGCAAGTGGATGAGGTGGATGAGGGTGGATGAGGGTAGAGGTGGAGGTGGATGAGGGTAGAAGTGGATGAGGTGGAAGTGAATGAGGTGGATGAGGGTGGAGGCGGATGAGGTGGAAGTGAATGAGGTGGATGAGGGTGGAGGCGGATGAGGGTGGGGTGAGGGGGCGGCTGTGGCTCAGTTGGGAGAGTTGGTTGGCCTCCAACCGAAGGGTTGGTGGTTCGATCCCTGACCGTCGCAGCCTACATGTGGACGTATCCTTGAGCAAGTTGATATTGAACCCCAAATTGCTCCTGATGCTGCGTTCATCAGTGTGTGAATGAATTCCCAATGGTGGCAGGTGGCACCGTTTAGGGTAGCCTCTGCCACCAGAATGAATGTGTGTGGGAAAGGGTGAATGAGTCAGTCTGTAGTGTAAAGAGCTTTGAGTGGCTATATAAGTGCAGGTCCATTTACCATGTGCTGCCAGGTCTTGGTGCCAGTAAAGACCCTGGCAGCTGAGGTCTGGATGCTTGCTTGTTTTGTTTGGAGGAGAGTATCGCAGCATTTTCTGTGGAAAAACCTCCAATAATACAGCATGTTCCAGCAGGAATGTGAACTAAAATCAGGGAGAAATTAAAAACATCGGCAACAGATTTTCCTGGTTAAAACCTGTGAAAGAGGTCCAATGCTGTCTAAAATAAATAAAACAATGATAATTTTGGTCATTTTGTGTCTTTTTTTTAGTCATTTTGTGTCTTTTTTTAGTCATTTTGTGTCTTTTTTGGTCATTTATGTCTTTTTTTGGTCATTTTGTGACTTTTTGGTCAATTTGTGTCTTTTTTTGGTCATTTTGTGACTTTTTTCGGTAGTTTTATGTCTTTTTTTGGTCACTTTGTTTCCTTTTTTTGGTCATTTTGTGTCTTTTTGGTCAATTTGTGTCTTTTTTTTTGTCATTTTGTGTCTTTTTTTGGTCATTGCGTCTTTTTTTTGTCATTTTGTGTCTTTTTTTGTCATTTTGTTTCCTTTTTTTGTCAATTTGTGTCTTTTTTTTTGGTCATTTTGTGTCTTTTTTTGTCATTTGTCTTTTTTGGCCATTTTGTGTCTTTTTTAGTCATTTTGTGTCTTTTTTTGGTCATTGCGTCTTTTTTTTTGTCATTTTGTGTCTTTTTTTGGTCATTTTGTTTCCTTTTTTTGTCATTTGTGTCTTTTTTGGTCATTTCGTGTCTTTTTTAGTCATTTTGTGTCTTTTTTTGGGTGATCTGAACTGTGCGTGTGAGATTGTGTTCAGTGAGCGGGGGTCGCGGACAACATGCATGTTAAATTGGGGGTCTCAACTCAAAAAGGTTGAGAACTACTGAGTTAAACCACCACAGATTCTTTTTTATTTGAGCTCCGTTCTCGTCGGCATGGAGTGAAACCAGGCTCAGTTATTTTTAAATCAAGGAGGTTTGTCCAGAATTCAGAAACAATAATAGGTCAGGCTCACCTCCGGTTGCCCAACCTTTTAACGTGGAACAATATTGTCATTGTCGTGACGAGCTGCTCCTTTGTCCTTGCTGCAGCTCAGGTTCTGTTAAGGTGGGCCAGCTATACTCATTTTAGTGACAAACTGCTTCTGAGTTGTTTTTGTTTTGTTTTGTGCTGCATTGTACAATGAAAATGAAGCTTGTTTTGTTTGGAGGAGAGTATCGCAGCATTTTCAACTGTGGAAAAACCGCCAATAATAGAGCATGTGAACAGAATCTCACACGCACAGTTCAGATCACCCAAAAAAGAAACAAAATGACCAAAAAAAGGAAACAAAATGACCAAAAAAAGGAAACAAAATGACCAAAAAACACACAAAGTGACCACAAAATGACCAAAAAAGGCCACAAAATGACAAAAAAAGAGACACAAAATGATCAAAAAAGACACAAAATGACCCCAAAAAGAAACAAAATGACCAAAAAGACAAAAAATTTGTGACAAACTGCTTTTCTCCGGGTTGTTTTTGTTTTGTTTTTTGTGCTGCATTGTACAATGCCGTTCAGATGGTCAAAATAAAATGAAGCCCTCCAGCAGACCAACATTGCCATCTCTGGAACTAACTCTAGATAACTAACTCTAAATATTCGAATATAGATTATAAAATTATATTTTAAGTCTTCCTAGATTGTCTCGCCAGTTGCATGATACTGTTATTTGTGAGAAAATGACAGGAGGATGCAGTGTTTGGCATGAAAATTGGCGGAAATAAATCTTTGATGCTATATCTCAATGTGTCATCTGAATAATCTCCATCTGCCATTTCCCTCTTCATGAACTTCCTGTACTCTTGAGACTTCTTCCTAAGCCTGTGCTGTGTTTTATTGTTTGTGCGTGTCACCCCCAGGGTTCCTTGGTCACAGATGAGGAAGCAGTACTTCACCTCTGGCATCAACAAGCGATCACTGGATGCTATCGAGAGGGCCGCCTTCTTCGTAACGCTGGACGATGAAGAACAAGGCATGAGGGGAGAGGACCCAGCAGGAAACCTGGACCGCTACGCCAAGTCCCTGCTTCATGGGAAATGCTACGATAGGTGAGGAGGAAACACTGGAAATAAATTAGATTGGGGATGTGAAACCGTTGAGAGATCACAACAATCTCGAAAATTACAAAATCATTGGATCTTCGGTAAAAACTGCCCAAAATTTTGCATTGAAATGAATGGGACGGCCGAAAAAAAAAAGATTTTTTTAAACGTCTATTCCTCCGGCATAATTTCACCTAGAGACTCCATTTAAACTTTAAACAGTAGACACAAGTCTTGTGTATCGGTGTATTAATCCACGTTTCGATAGGTCATATAGTTTTTTATCAATCCCTGTTCAATGACCATGATCATTTTTGGAGAAATTCTGAGATTGTAATGGGTGTGTATTGCACGGAATGTTCGTTTCACAGTGTGTGACATCATCGCCAGAGTGTAGAGGGAGAGAAAAAACTGTCAAAAAATAAATTTGAAAACTGCGCTCCAGGCCGCAAATTCCACTCTACAGAAATAATTTATACATAGAAACGTAGGAAAATTAGTCTTCTCCCTCACAATCCTCTGGTAAAGCTGTCAGAGTTATAGTTTGGGCGTAGGACGCACAGATGATCCACCAACACCACCAACAGCCTCATTGGCTCCCATATTAAAAACGCAGGAAGATTTCGGAAAAAAGGAAGATGGAACAGTTTTTTTTAGATCGCTCTAACAAAGCTATTTTTTAATTTTTCTTAAAAAAAACATATGTAGACGTTCAGGAAGAACTCAGGACGCTCAAAGTGAAGTCGGATCAATGATAGGTATTATGGTTTTGCCAAAAATGCTTTCTGTTCGAGGCCAGAAATTTCAGTCTGTCCACCTCTGGCTGCTGTCACTCTTTCATTAACAGGTGTCAGTTAATTCTGTTGATTGCTTTGATCTGATTGCCTTTGATCTTTGATGTGATTACAGTTACAGATACACACACACACACACACACACACACACACACACACACACACAGGTATTTTGAGGTTAAAGGGCATAGTTTGAAATCTCTGAAGAATCTCATCATAGTGTACACACACCGGCAGTAGCCCCCGTGGCCCTTTCAGAATTTCCCAAGAGGAAATTTTCTAGTTCTCCATATTATCTGTAATCAATCAACAACTCCTTGATTGCCTGAAGTAAACTTAATGAAGGAAAACAATATTTAAGATGGATTTAACTGTTGGTAGACAGACTTTGTTTTAGTTTAATATCAAACCTACAAAACATTCAATAGTTGTCAAGACATGACACTAAAAACCTTAAAATGTCTACGTCATGGTGGTGCCAGAGGAAAAGTCGGGGGTCACCAAAGTCCGTAGAATGGAGTGAAACCAGGCTCAGTTATTTTTAAATCAAGGAAGTTAGTCATGAATTCAGAAACAACAATAGGTCAGGCTCACCTCTGGTTGCCCAACCTTTAATGTAGAACAATATTGTCATTGTCACTATATATTTATATGATTATGTTCAAGCTGGAATGTGATTGGAAATTAACAACATCAGCAACCAAGATAAGCTAGTTTGTTAGAACTCTGGCAAGAGTAGAAAAAACAGTTTGTTGTTATTTGTGAGAATGAATGGTTGTCTTTCTCTACATGTAATCCCATTGATAGTTGGGTCCACTATCCAAGGTGTAAAAGAACCTGTGTCCAAAGAACAGAACACAAACAAGAACAAGTTGCATTCTTTACTTCTCCACTCCTTGCTCAGCTAGTGGATGGCACAAGCTCTCATCAGATAACGAGTAATTATATGAATAATGTGTTTGTTTCCGGCCATTAGCACATCTGAACCTAAGTGGGTTTGTGCTGAGGGGCGAGAGATAAGAAAGTACTTTCACTGTTTATCATAGCCTCCTGCGGGTTTCAAGTTCTGCATGTCCTTATACGCCCTGTGATGCAGCTATGCAGAGTCGCCAGCCTGGCGTCTGTCTTCAATGGGATTGGACTTTTATATCTAGACTAAATATAATTGGTTACTTGTTAGAGTAATTGCACCTTAGATATAGCCTGTCAGTTGGCACATGTACCATAATAATCTAGACGGAATTGTCCAGAAAGTGAGGAGCATTTATGGGTACAAGTCAGGAACCGGCTTACTTTACTTTTTTTTTTTTTTTTTAATTAAAAAATGGTTCCCAAGCGAAATTTTGTGTTTTTGACCTTCTCATTTGCATATCAAAATGGCGGCCAAATTGCCCATCTTGCTCAGTCGTTGGACTATTTTCCCCTTAGTTTTTTTGTAAGTAGGCAATCAAAGATGAGGAAATTAAGTTTCTGGATCTATAGTCCAGGGTCAGAGCAAGGATATAGTGGAGGCTCAGTGTCTATATATATATATATATATATATATATATATATATATATATGCGCAAAATACCAACTTTTAAGGTGAAATTAAGCATTATTTGTGTCATTTTTTAAGGCCGACATAAATATTCAATCAATATCACTTTTAAATGTTCCAGTTGGTATTTTGCATGTATATATACATAAAACAGGCACTCAGCCTCCACTATATCCTTGCTCTGACTCTAGACTATAGATCTAGAAACTGAATTTCCTCATCAATGTTCGTTTGGGAACCATTTTTTTTGGACTCAGCACCCTTGAAATATGTAAGGGAGGCCGCTTCCCATTTCATGTCTGCCTAAGCAGTTTTGCAATGCATTCTGGTACTGTTGTGGCATGTTTTCAAGAGAACGGGGTGTCACGTTGGCCGCTCCTCATTTGCATAAAGATGAAGTCTAAATTATGCTAATCAGCGGCATCCAGAAATCTGTTGTCATTGTGAAATAAAATAAAATGCCTTATGAATCTGCACACAGCAGTGCTTCGATCTAAATGCCAACATGCTTATGTTTATGTTTCAGAGATGATCTTTACCATAGCTACCACCTTAGTATAGCATGGTCACATGCTAATTAGCATTAAAACACAAGTACAGCTGAGGCTCACGGGAAAGTTATTAGTTTTGCTGGGATTTGGAAAGTTTTGGACAATTAGAATTTTGACTTTATAATGCTCTTATAAACTGTAGCTGAGATATAGTTGCAAGAAAAAGTGCTTGAACCCTTGGAAATTACCTAGTTTTCTGCATTAATTTGTCATAAAATGCGATCTGATCTGCATCTAAATCCCAATTAAAGACAAACACAACATGTTTAACCTAATACCAAGCAAACAATTGTAATATTTCATGTCTTTATTGAATATATCAATGAAACATTCATAATGCAAGTCGAAAAAGTAAGTGAACCCTTTGGCTAATGACTAAGCTAATGGAGTCAGGAATTATTAAACTTGGAGTCCTTACAATGAAATGAGATTTGAGTGAGGTGTAGAGATAGTTAGGCTATAGGTGAGGAGGATACATGGGAAATTAATTAGATTGGTTGTGAAATCGGTCACACCAGATCACAGCCAGAGATATAATATCTCATACAGTCCAAAAATTAAAAAATCATTGGATCTTTGGAAATGATCCATATTATTAATCAATCAAAAACTGGATTTAACTGTTGGTAGACAGACAGTTTATTAGTTTAATATCATACCTACAAATTGTCTTTTCACCATACCAGACGATTCAGGAAAAAAAGGTATTTTTTTCCCATCTTGAGATCACATTGAACAAGTAAAAACAACAACACATTAAAAGCCGAATGGTGCATATTGGCTGAATCATCCTAAGAGATATCATGGCAGAATTCCCCTTAAACCCCCAGTGCAGAGTTGTGGACAGGACCGCAGAAGGGCAAAATATGAAAGTAAAACCTGTGAGCATTTATAGCTCGACAAAGCATCTAGCCAGAGTGTAGACTTTCACTATTGTTAAGAAATGGTCACTGTAGAAATGATTATGGGCGTAACTTCCGTTGAGGACGGATGGTTGGTCCCAGTGGGGAACCATGAGGCTTACTGCCAAAATTAGTTTGAATCAGGCCTGCTGATCCAAACTGGCAGCATGCTGTAATCAGTCCCCTGCTAATCGCATCCATTTGGTAAATGGATCTGCACTTAGCTCCACTCAAAGGCTACCCTAAACGCTGCCACCTGCCACCTCATCACATGTGAGAAATTTGGGACATATTGGACAATGTATGGTCAAGTTATGCAGTCTCGTGTTTTATGGCGAGACGCCTTATTTTGCCGCCTTGCCACGCCCACATATTGTGAAGGTCAGTAAAGCTTTCGATACCTTTTGATCCCAAAGGCCTTGTGGTGATACAGACCAAGTTTGAAGTCAATCGGGTTAAACCTGTAGGAGGAGTTCGTTAAAGTATACAGCGTGGAAATGGCAAAAATTCCATATTCGATCCAAGATGGCCGACTTCCTGTACATTTTAGGGTATGGCTTCTTGAGACTTTTTGGTGCGTCTTCCCATGATACACGTATGTACCAAATTTCGTGTCTCTAGGGGGCGCTAGTAGGTCATTTTGCCACGCCCATTTCTGAAACCAATGAAATGCGTACATTTTCGATGGGATTGAATTTTGTTCCAAGTTTGGTGAGTTTTGGAATATGATGAAGCCCTCAAATAAACGATTAATTTGTCAGAAAAATAATAATAAATTGACCATTTCCAATAGGGTCCTCTAAGGTAGACAAGTAGCAAACGTTATTAGCAGCGTTAACTTTTATCTAGGAAATTTTCATCAATTTAAAATAAAATAATTTTTAAAAAATAAACATGAAGAAAGTGTCTAAAATATTTGAATTGTTAATTCAGTTATAACACGAGTGTTTGAAAATATTGGTACACATTTTATTATTCATGCCTGACAATCTTTTTTCTTTTGTAAATATTGAATATTAATTATCTTTCTTTTGTTGTCCCTCAGGTGGTTTGATAAATCCTTCTCCATTGTGATCTACAAAAATGGAAAGAATGGACTGAACGCAGAGCACTCCTGGGCTGATGCACCGACAGTGGCTCACCTTTGGGAGGTTTGTTTGTTTTTGTTTGCGTGCATGTGTGTTAGTCTAGACGGATTTCAGAAAAAAGGCCTTCTATAAGAAGTGAGGAGCATTTATGGGTACAAGTCAGGAACCGGCCTACCTTACAGATCTCAAGGGTGCAGAGTCCAAAAAAAATGGTTCCCAAGCGAAATTTTGAGTTTTTGACCTTCTCATTTGCATATCAAAATGGCGGCCAAATTTCCCATCTTGCTCAGTCGTTGGACCATTTCCCCTTAGTTTTTTTGTAAGTAGGCAATCAAAGATGAGGAAATTAAGTTTCTGGATCTATAGTCTAGAGTCAGAGCAAGAATATAGTGGAGGCTCAGTGTCTTTTATATATATATATATATATATATATATATATATATATATATATATATATGCAAAGTACCAACTGTAACATTTAAAAGTGATATTGATATTTATGTCGGCCTTAAAAAATGACACAAATAATGCTTAATTTCACCTTAAAAGTTGGTATTTTGCATATATATATATATATATATATTATATAAAAGGCACTGAGCCTCCACTATATCCTTGCTCTGACTCTAGACTATAGATCCAGAAACTTAATTTCCTCATCTTTGATTTCCTACTTACAAAAAAACTAGAGGAAAATGGTCCAACGACTGAGCAAGATGGGCAATTTGGCCGCCATTTTGATATGCAAATGAGAAGGTCAAAAACTCAAAATTTCACTTAGGAACCTTTTTTTTTTTTTTTTGGATTCAGCACCCTTGAAATAAGTAAAGTAGGCCGGTTCCTGACTTGTACCCATAAATGCTCCTCACTTTCACTTTTTGGACCATTCCATCTAGACTACGTGCTTTGAGGTGCTTTTGTTTATCTCTCATGGTTTGGCGTGTCTTTTGACTGAGGGAAGTGAAACAGCTGGCACTGAGTGAGAGACCCTTTTCCAAGAAATGGCCGTGTTTAGAGAAAGCAATGAAACAAGAAAACACAAAGCCAATGATGGTCACAGCTGCTTCACATCAAACCATTAGTGAGTCAGATTTTAGTGATGCCATGAATAATTCAATAGACCCCAATGACCGGTTGATGTCAGAAATATTAAGTCAATGTGTCATATGTCTGAAAACTTGTACCAGTGAAGTCCACGTTTGTCACTTTCAATGATGAAAGACGCAGCTTAATGACCTGCAACAATCAGTCTGAAGCGTGGAAAGAGTTCAGCCAGAAACTGAGCAGAGAAAGGAAGGAAGGAAGGATATGATGAGTCATTTTCATTTTTTAAGAAGCAGCTGTGTACAATCAAGCATATGTCTATTGTTGGCTGCTTAGATGGAAAGACCACCATGTGGGTGCTGAAGAACTAATTTGGGAGGTGAAAGTACCGAGAATGCTAATTTTATCACGCCCACTGTGGTGAAACGCTTCTCTGTAGGTAGGAGTGGAAATTTCCTAAATGACCTTTATGATCTTTAAATTGATAATCGGTATCGCTGGAAAAAAAAATAGTCACCTTGTCTACTCAAGTGGAAAATGTCAAGTAGAAAATGTTTGCTATGTAACAAACATTTACAGGAAATGTAAACCAATGTGCATAAAAGAGTATACCATAATATGCACATTATTTTGACATATATATATATATATAATTAGAAATTTCGCAGTTTTATTTATTTTATATGCATCATCCCTGAATCCTCTTACCTTGTTATTAAATGAATGTGACTCACGCTATCAATCGAAAATGGCTCAATATATGTGCTGAAATAAAGTTACACTGGGGATGCAATATGCAGAGGTGGGACTATATTTTATTACCTGCAGAGATCTGCATCGTTCCTCTCTCACACCAGGTAATTATTAATGTATGAACTGTCCACTCAAAACAGTCTAAAAAAAAATGAAAGTCAAAGTTAGCGGTGCATGCATTATATGGGAAGACTTATATTTTACTTGCCGAGATGTGCATCCCTCAGTTATTTCAGTCATAGATGATGATAATAGTGATATAATAACAATAATAATATAATATACTAATAATACCGTGATAAGAAAAATAATATAATGATAATAAAATAACAATGATAATGATAAGAATAGTAATAATAATTAAAATATAATAAATCTTGTGGTGTGTGTGTGTGTGTGTGTGTGTGTGTGTGTGTGTGTGTGTGTGTGTGTGTGTGTGTGTGTGTGTGTGTGTGTGTGTGTGTGTGTGTGTGTGTGTGTGTGTGTGTGTGTGTGTGTGTGTGTGTGTGTGTGTGTGTGTGTGTGTGTGTGTGTGTGTGTGTGTGTGTGTGTGTGTGTGTGTGTGTGTGTGTGTGTGTGTGTGTGTGTGTGGAGATAGAGATAGATGTATGTATAGATGTATGTATAGATGTATAGATGTAGATGTATGTATAGATGTATGTATAGATGTATAGATGTAGATGTATAGATGTAGATGTATAGATGTAGATGTATAGATGTAGATGTATAGATGTAGATGTATAGATGTAGATGTATAGATGTAGATGTATAGATGTAGATGTATAGATGTAGATGTATAGATGTAGATGTATAGATGTAGATGTATAGATGTAGATGTATAGATGTAGATGTATAGATGTAGATGTATAGATGTAGATGTATAGATGTAGATGTATAGATGTAGATATAGATGTATAGATATAGATGTATAGATGTAGATATAGATGTATAGATATAGATGTATAGATATATATATATATATATATATATATATATATAATTTTTTTTTTTTTTTTTTTTTTTTTTTTTTTTTCAGGATGACAATAGATTATAAAAATGTTTGCCACGTGTGACTTATATTTAAAGTTTGGTGAGTCTTGGTACGTTCAGGCAGTGAAAAATGCGATCATTTGGGACCCAGAATAAATAAATAAATAATAATTCGAAAAACAATAGGGACCTCGCAGGTCGTTCCTGCTTGGGCCCTATATATATATATATATATATATATATATATATATATATATATATATATATATATATATATATATATATATATATTAATTGATCGTTAACGTTATAGATAATCAAGTTGACAGGTTTCTTCCAAATGCCCATAGCTAGTTTGCTCTCTGTGTTATGTATGTTTTAGACAGTTATCAAACTTTAAAAGCGTTTTGTTGAGGTGTATCTGGTTGTTAATGAGCATGTCTGGTCCCTCTCCAGTACACTCTGGCCACTGATGCGTTCCAGCTGGGCTACACGGAGGACGGTCACTGTAAAGGAGAGGTGGACCGCTCGCTGCCCCCCCCCCAGAGGCTCACCTGGGACATCCCCTCACAGGTAAACACACCTGGACAGACACGACTGTTGAAACATTCTGCCTTCAGGTCCAGACTGACTCCATGCAGGCTACTGCAACAGTATCGCGTGTATTCAAAAGAAGCAAATGCAGGCACTCTGGTGGATTGACTGAAGTGAAAAAACATTTATTTTACATCTAAAAACACCAGCGTGTGTCGGCTTGCTCCTCCCTCAGGGTGAGGAATTCTTCTGAGTTCACTGTTTAACCCTCTATGGTACGCATGATGCCAGTTAGGGGAAAAAAATGTTTGGAGTGTTTTTTTGTCTTAAATTAGACTAAATAAACATAATCTGAACAAATTTTATATCTATACACTACTGGTCAAAAGTTTTAGAACACACCAACTTTCCCAGAATTTAATTGCAACATTTAAAATTCTTGATTGAGCATGATAGTGTTTTGAAAGTAAAAAAAAAGATTCAAAATCACATTTTATGTTGGACTAAAGGACTAAAAAAAGACACAAAATTACCAAAAAAAGACACTAAAAGACACCAAAAGACACAAAATGACCAAAAAAAGACACAAAATGACTTACAAAGTCATGAAAAAAAAATTAAATTCCATTCCATTCCATCCAATCCAATCCAATTCCATCACTTATCCGCACTCAGTTCCAAGGGGCTGGAGACGATCCCGAGTCATATCCCGATCATAGACTGCATAAAATAGATCCCGATATATTTAGGCTGAATATCAATATACAATATCCCTTTTTTACAAAAAAAATTCTAGCATCCACTCCAGATCTTTAGTTCCAATTTGAGTTAAATTGACTGAAATTATGGACAAGAGGTGCTTTTGTAACATAATTATTGTTTTTTTTTAAAACATTATTCTATGTAGATGGATAGATGGATAGATGGATAGATGGATAGATGGATGGATAGATGGATGGATAGATGGATGGATAGATAGATGGATAGATAGATGGATGGATGGATGGGTAGATGGATAGATGGATGGATGGATGGGTAGATAGATGGATGGATGGATAGATGGATGGATAGATAGATGGATGGATGGATAGATAGATGGATAGATAGATGGATGGATGGATAGATGGATGGATAGATAGATGGATGGATGGATAGATGGATGGATAGATAGATGGATGGATGGATAGATGGATGGATAGATAGATGGATAGATGGATGGATGGATGGATGGGTAGATGGATAGATAGATGGATGGATGGATGGATGGATGGATGGATAGATATACTTTATTTATCCCAAACTGGGAAATTACAGTGTAGCAGCAGCATTACACACAGAGACAATGACAACACAATTAAATAAGAACAACCTAGGCATACTTCAAGCAATAAAATATAAAAATACAATAAAAATACAATAAAAAATCTTCAAGTCAAAGCTCCACAAGCATGTGTGTGTCTGTGTGTAGATGCATAGACTAATTCAAAGCATAAAAAGCAGTTTTTAATACATACATCTGGGAAAATAACCCAGACAATTAGTGTGACATTCCTCTAATAGGCAGGGTTTATCAAAATATATCTCGGAGGGAAAGGAAACCAGAAACAATTGAAGGCTTTGAGACTTCATTCAATTTCCTTCTCATGTTTACACAATAACATGAGAGAATGCTTGAGGAAAGGTGCAAGTGCTGGGTCAGCAGGTCACGTTTGATCAAAACAAAACCGAAAGCTCTCCCTGTTGTAATTATGATGCAGTGCAGCATTTCTTCAGCTTTTGGTTCACTGCACATTAATCACTGTCTTCTTGAAACCGGCTTATTTTGGATGGTCTGAATCAGGATATCCGAGAAAGTTATACTAGAGGACAAAGATAAGGCATCCAGAGTTCCTTATTGACTTTCACATAGCAGGAGTATATTTAAATAATAATCATGGTTCTTTTCATGGTATTACTGTCACCTTTATCAACAATATAAAAATGAGGCACTGGCCCCGCTGGCGCCACTATGATAACATCAAAAATGATAATGTTTCCTTTTAGATGCCCTTCATATTCGGGATGGAGAATTTTCAAGAAACTTTCCATGGGAAGTTAAACTGGACAATATTCCAAATCTGAAACTTTCCATGAGAATCATTGAAATTTATGGGGATTAACTGGAAATTGGGGTAATTTATACGAACTGTATCATATCCAATCATAAATATACACATTTTGTTTCGTCATAAGCAGACATCCATGTAAAATAATTCAGTTTGAAAAACATGAAATTTCAACAGATTTATTTGTACATAGAATTTTATCAAGTTTTAATTATTTTATTAAACAATCAGCGGTGTGCTATGTGAAGGTGATTGACGAATAGCAGAGATATTCAAGTGTACTTGCATGAAATGTGGTTGTTTTAGTGAAGATATTGCTAGAATATATTTTCCCCAACTATATTTAAGTTCCCTGTTAAGGGCCAACCTTCAATTAAGTAAATTCCGTTTATTACCATTGATTCCCATGGAAAGTTTCCAACTTTTGTCATAAGCAGACATCCATGTAAAATAATTCAATTTGAAAAACATGAAATTTCAACAGATTTATTTGTACATAGAATTTTATCAAGTTTTAATTGTTTTATTAAACAATCTATTCTTTCATTGAACAACAAAAAAAAACAGGAATGTTGGGTTAAATATTACTCATCCCCCGACCCCACCCATTCAAAAAATTAAGTAAAATGCCTCCCCCCTCTAAAAAATCCCCCAAAAGTCCCATTTAAAATGAAAAGAGCCCCTCTCACTCCCTCCAACTTGTAAATGTTGGATTGAACATGTGATGGAGGGATGCACAGTTCATGTAGGGGGCGTGGCCTCCACCAGGGGGCGTGGCCTCCTTAGAGGGCGTGGCCTCAGCAGCCGTGCAGTAAGCAGTGTGCTATGTGAAGGTGATTGACGAATAGCAGAGATATTCAAGTGTACTTGCATGAAATGTGGTTGTTTTAGTGAAGATATTGCTAGAATATATTTTCCCCAACTATATTTAAGTTCCCTGTTAAGGGCCAACCTTCAATTAAGTAAATTCCGTTTATTACCATTGATTCCCATGGAAAGTTTCCAACAAAATGTGATTAAGTGCACCAATGGGTGGCCTTCAAGTAGAAAAAAAAAATCTTTTTTTAAGCGCCCCTAAGCAAGAAAACATGTAAACTGACCTCTAGGGTTTCTGTTTTGCTAATAATAAAAATATCCCCATTATGCACATTTTCATTTAATTGAGCATAAACTATATGAGCTTTAAAGATCCTACGAGGGCCTTCCTGGAAACGGATCCTTCCTGGTGCTGATTCATGCTGCAGTAGAAGCCTGCCTCAGCTCGTAACTAGTTAAAATAAATATATTATAATAAATAGTTAAAATAAAAGTCAACAAGTCACTCTGAAAAGCTGCATGTCATATATATTTTTGTATCGGTATAAATTAGAAAGTAAAACAAGATTGTGATGCTCCTTATGACAACAAGGTAACTTATTTGAACTTCCTTATTAAATATTTGCAATGAATGATGAATGAGTTTGCCGTATGAGTGTTTTCTGCCTGTGCAGCTTTCTGCTCCAATGAATGGCATGGGTGTAATTTATTGATACTGCTGTGAACTATATTGGACTTTGAGTTCAAAGTAAGGTCATTACAGCTAATGCATTAGCTTGAATAGTTGAATAGTATCTGAGTAATGTTGATGAGGAATGTTGCACTTGGCAGCAGCCCCAGTGTGAAAGTAGGAAGCCAACTTGATTCCTGATTAAATATCTTCCCGTCACTCGACATGTTGGGACCTATTGCTTTCAGTTAACCACGTAATCAAGACATGGAAAATCACAGAGTGTAAAACAAGTGTGTGGGCTGAAGGATTGATAGTCCATGACCGTTGAACCACTGTGCAGGAGTGGGTGAAAGAATGCATTATTTTTTATTAAACTATTAGGTTAATTATATACCTGGAACTCATAAACTTGGCTGTTTTTACTGGCCGAGCATTAATGAGTGAGACGTCTACAACGTGTGTGTTATATAACGATACTTTGTGAGCAATTTAATCTGTGGTACAAATATGTGACGATTCAAAATTAGCAAAAAATTAATCACTACCGTATTTTGTCCTCATTTGTTAGATGTCAAACATCACTATGGAGAAATGTTGCGGCTGTAGGATGCACCATCCTGTTAAAATCAGCTATTTTGAAGACGAGATATTTTAGATTCACTTCTACAAATAAAGGATGTTTACATAGATTATAACCTATAACCTCAGAAATGTATAAAAAGGGTTCTTTAATTTGAGGAAGAAAAGCACTTTGAGTTGCATTTATATGTATGAAAAGAACTATATAAATAAAGTTTGATTGATTGATTGGAAAATCTCCCTCTGTTAAAGAAAAATGGTGAGATTGTATTGAGAACCCAGTATCATCGACCTTCACACCGGTGAGGGAAAAACTCCTCAAAAACCCTTTTAACAGGGTAAAAAAAGAAGAAACCCCAGGATCCACAGACTTAGCATAGCATAAAATGTTTTACATAGCATAAAATGTAAAAAAATGTTTAATTTAATTGGGAAACTCGAAAAAAAAAATGATGTTTGCAGTTAAGTGACAGTATTATTTAGTCACTAGATCAGACCTGGGCATTGGGCGGCCCGCGGGCCACATCCGGCCCGTAGAAATCAATATAACCACAGTGCTTTTATTTTGAAAAAAATAGCAAACATTAGCACTAGCTAACAAGCACTTTTACTATAGTTAAGACAACAAATATATTCACTAATATATATGACAGAATAAAATAAACTTTAACAAACCTTGTGTCCTGTCAGTCAGCCACTATAGAAGCCTTTTAATACTTTATATCAACTTTATATGAATTACGACGCACTCGTTATTATTTACCGTTCATTTTTCATTTAACCGTTCAACCTGTTATTTCCTGTCACTACCTTTCAAAATTAAAGCACCGGTTTCACACTGGGCGGCACCATTTCAAAATAAAAGCACCACAACGTTGTAAAACACCTAGAAAATGTACAAACAGGAAAAACAAGCTATATAATACAAAAACACCAATATGAACCTTGCTAAAGGTCATTTACAGTTGTGTTTGAAATAAATGTTAAAGTGATATAGTGATTGGAGTATTTACTACTTTTTACTGCTATATTTGATTTACTCCACATTAACAGTCTCATCATAACATGTATTCCTATCAGTAGCAGCTCAAAACCAGATAATTTACTGTATTTCATAAAGCGATTAAATTAATATTGAGCAGAATTTAGTTCAGAGTTTTGGTCCGGCCCCTGCAACCTTCATGGTATTGGTCATGTGGCCCCTTGGGGAAATTAATTGCCCACCCCTGCACTAGAACCACATATGCAGTAGTGTCTGGTGTAAATATTAATAAGTGAGTAAATGATGTGGAGCAGAGTGTGAGGTGGTTTCCGATGGCAAAGTCCTGTTCTTCTGTCTCCAGCATGTCTCTGCTGAGGGGAGAGGAGGGGGCTTCCCCTCCAGCCAACTCTCTCAGTGAAAGAGGGTTTCATAGATGAAACACCGCCTGAAAAAATAAACAGAAGTGAAACGGGGCACAGAACATTTTGCTTGGACAGGCACTTTGCAACTACGTTCAAAGAACACTGGTTTCACTGTTGGTTAGAGTCCATTAAATCTGTCTGTTTACATTTTCTCCTCAAAGTCTGGACGGATTTAAGAAAAGGCCGTCTAAGAAGTGAGGAGCATTTATGGGTACAAGTCAGGAACCGGCCTACTTTACATATCTCAAGGGTGCTGAGTCCAAAAGAAATGTTTCCCAAACGAACATTTGAGTTTTTGGCCTTCTCATTTGTATCAAAATGGCCAATTTCCCATCTTGCTCAGTTGTTGGACCATTTCCCCCTTAGTTTTTTTGTAAGTAGGCAATCAAAGATGAGGACATTAAGTTTCTGGATCTATAGTCTAGAGTCAGAGCAAGGATATAGTGGAGGCTCAGTGCCTTTTTATTTATATATATATATATATATATATATATATATATATATATATATATATATATATAGTATATATATATATATATATATATATATATATATATAAATAAAAAGGCATATATATATGATATATATATATATATATATATATATATATATATAAATATATATATATATATATATATATATAAATAAATAAAAGGCACTGAGCCTCCACTATATCCTTGCTCTGACTCTAGACTATAGATCCAGAAACTTAATGTCCTCATCTTTGATTGCCTACTTACAATAAAACTAAGGGGAAATGGTCCAATGACTGAGCAAGATGGGCAATTTGGTGGCCATTTGATATATATATATATATATATATATATATATGCAAATGCAAAATACCAACTGGAACATTTAAAAGTGATTGATATTTATGTCGGCCTTAAAAATATATATATATATAAATAAATAAAAAGGCATATATAATATGATATATATATATATATATATATATATATATATATATATATATATATATATATATATATATATATATATATAAATAAATAAAAAGGCACTGAGCCTCCACTATATCCTTGCTCTGACTCTAGACTATAGATCCAGAAACTTAATGTCCTCATCTTTGATTGCCTACTTACAATAAAACTAAGGGGAAATGGTCCAATGACTGAGCAAGATGGGCAATTTGGTGGCCATTTGATATATATATATATATATATATATATGCAAATGCAAAATACCAACTGGAACATTTAAAAGTGATTGATATTTATGTCGGCCTTAAAAAATGACACAAATAATGCTTAATTTCACCTTAAAAGTTGGTATTTTTGCATATATATATATATATATATATAAAAGACACTGAGCCTCCACTATATCCTTGCTCTGACTCTAGACTATAGATCCAGAAACTTAATTTCTTCATCTTTGATTGCCTACTTACAATAAAACTAAGGGGAAATGGTCCAATGACTGAGCAAGATGGGCAATTTGGTGGCCATTTGATACAAATTAGAAGGTCAAAAACTCAAAATTTCGCTTGGGAACCATTTTTTGGGGGGATTCAGCACCCTTGAAATAAGTAAAGTAGGCCGGTTCCTGACTTGTACCCATAAATGCTCCTCACTTTCACTTTTTATCTCCATGCTGCAGTGTTTGTACTGCATGGAACTTCTTAAACATGTACTAACATGTGTAACATGTCTTTTTCATTCCTTACATTCTGCATGAGTGAATACATTTGAGGTGTTATTTTCCTCGTGGGGACTTGATATTGCATGGTCCTGTTAGGCTAAAACTTGTATTTATTGCATGACATTTAAGCAAAAAAAGTAGTTTGGAAGTATACACTACCGGTCAAAAGTTTTAGAACACACCAACTTTTCCAGAATTTAATTGAAAATTATGCAGTTTAATGTCTCAGTGTACTCTGAAATTAATGCACATTTGCAACATTTAAAATTCTTTATTGAGCATGATAGTGTTTTGAAAGTAAAAAAAAGATTCAAAATCACATTTTGTGTTGAACTAAAGGACTAAAAAAAGACACAAAATGACAAAAAAAGACACAAAATGACAAAAAAAGACACAAAATGACAAAAAAAGACACAAAATGACTAAAAAAAGACACAAAATGACTTACAAAGACATGAAAAGAATTCAAAAATGGACAAAATAGCCCAAGACTCCATAGAGTTAAGTTGTTAACCCATTTCTTGTTCCCTGAAAAAGGCCTACTTGTATAATTCTGAAATGTACATTATTTTCCAGTTTTGGTTAAGCTTACCTT
Source organism: Centropristis striata (assembly GCF_030273125.1). Taxonomy (NCBI): domain Eukaryota; kingdom Metazoa; phylum Chordata; class Actinopteri; order Perciformes; family Serranidae; genus Centropristis; species Centropristis striata. The sequence goes on from NC_081529.1 coordinate 1,126,269, forward strand.
TTTTTATTTACCTCTGGCAGTTCACCACTTACCTTTGGACCCTTTCAAGCTGTTCATTTGACTTGAACTGCTTGAATTTCAATAAAAAACTGGAAAAATTGGGGTGTTCTAAAACTTTTGACCAGTAGTGTACATGTCATTCACTTTCTGTAACTTGAGTAGTTTAACATCTAAAAATGATACCGGCTTGTATAGCCATCTGAAAGGGGCTAATGTTGCTAATGTTTGTTCTAGATAACAGGAGTGCCAATGCTATTTTTACAGTCTTGAGATGACCTGTGAGCTCATTTCCTGTTGATTCGACTAGTTTCCTGGCTTGATCTTTGATTTGATATTTGGAGCAACCAGACAAACCAAAAAAGGAAACCCAGACAATGTGGCAACATTGTGTTGAAATGACTTTAGGCCAAAAAACAAAGCACTTCAAATGCAATGTCCCCACTTTTTAAGTCTCTTTTTTCCCGTCTGTCTGTCAGGTTCAGGATCAGGCCATCAGCTCGCTGTCGGTTGCCCAGGCGCTAGCAGACGACGTGGACTGTCACGTGTTTCCCTTCAGAGACTTTGGAAAAGGACGGATCAAGAAGCTACGCGTCAGCCCTGACGCGTTCATACAGATCGGGTTACAGCTGGCATACTACAGGGTGAGACTACACACACACACACACACACAGTGTTGAGTGGAGGAGCTCATACAGAGTCAGCTCTGAAATGTATATAAAAGAAGATGACACATGCTCACACAGATCCCTTTGCTAATAGTTAGAACAGCTGTTCTCAACCTTGGGGTCGGGACCCCAGTTTGGGTCGCCAAATCAGTCAGCTCTGTCTCCACTGTGTTAAAGTATTCATGTGTTTTTTAGTGTTTTTGGTCATTTTGTGTCTTTTTTTTGGTCATTTTGCATCTTTTTTTGATCAATTTGTTTCTTTTTTTTAGTCATTTTGTGTCTTTTTTTTATCATTTTGTTTCTGTTTTTGGTCATTTCGCGTATTTTTTGGTCATTTGTCTTTTTTGTTATTTTGTGTCTTTTTTTGATCACTTTGTTTCTTTTTTTAGTCATTTTGTGTCTTTTTTTATCACTTTGTGTCTTTTTTTAGTCATTTTGTGTCTTTTTTTGATCACTTTGTGTCTTTTTTTAGTCATTTTGTGTCTTTTTTTTTAGTCATTTTGTGTCTTTTTTTATCACTTTGTCTTTTTTTTAGTCATTTTGTGTCTTTTTTTTATCATTTTGTTTCTGTTTTTGGTCATTTCGCGTATTTTTTGGTCATTTATGTCTTTTTTGTTATTTTGTGTCTTTTTTTGATCACTTTGTTTCTTTTTTTAGTCATTTTGTGTCTTTTTTTTATCACTTTGTGTCTTTTTTTAGTCATTTTGTGTCTTTTTTTTGTCATTTTGTGTCTTTTTTTGATCACTTTGTTTCTTTTTTTTAGTCATTTTGTGTCTTTTTTTGATCACTTTGTTTCTTTTTTTAGTCATTTTGAGTCTTTTTTGGTCATTTTGTTTCTTTTTTGGGTGATCTGAACTGTGCGTGTGAGATTGTGTTCAGTGAGCGGGGGTCGCGGACAACATGCATGTTAAATTGGGGGTCGCGACTCAAAAAGGTTGAGAACTACTGAGTTAGAAGACCTAGAAGTAGCCTTTAATACAAATGTGATTCTTGAGATTGTGAGTACTAACTGCAGTGACTCAATTCATAATCCATGTTCAAGTTCACTGTGTACATGCCAATGCCAGTCATGCATACGTGCATGCAGGGCGTGCAGAAATGGTGCGTCAGCTTTGTGATTAAGACGAAGCTTTAAGTTTCAGGAAACATGAATTTTCTTGCTTCACATCCTGAAAACTACTCATTATACATTGCATCCAACATTAGCAGGCCTCACTATAGAAACATATATATGGGTAAAGCTGGCATGAGTGAAAAAAAACTCTTATCTGGAAATACAATTTAATTTCTATTTGTATGCATAACTCAATAACAACAATACTAAATAACATTGTGGTATCTCAATGGTGAGGAAATGTCTTTCTTATGTCCCTACAAATATTGTGGGACTGGTGGCTAAATCGTTAATTTTATGTCACCTGGATTATTGTGCACCTGTATGGTCCTCCGCATCTAAAGGTCAACTAAGGAAATTACAAACTGCCCAGAACAGGTTTTACATTGTTCCATAAGAACAAACACTATCAGTATGCACCGTCAACTTTCCTGGTTAATGGTAGAGTACAGGTTGGCTGCAATACAACAACATTTTTTAGAAACACTGTCTATTCTTTTCAACCTGTTTTCTTATATAACCAAATTGTCAGATGTGATCAGGTTCATTCTTATGAGACATGGTCAGCTAATGGTGGTCAGATGATGTTACCATGTCCAAAATCAAATGGAGAACAGTTATTTATCGTGCTATCAGTTATTTGAATAATTGCCCACTGAATATACGTGAACTGAATAGTAAAGTATCTTTTAATTATTACTTGAGAATGCACTATTTAAATTTGTGAGTAGTGAATTAACATATTTACTGTATGAAAGTGAGAATTAATGTAATAGAGATGAATGTAATAACTTATTCGGAATGATTTCTGATGACGTATATAATGTCTACAATGTTTAATTGTTGACAAAATGACAAAAAAAGACACAAAATGACCAAAAAAGGCACAAATTGACCACACAATTATTAAAAAAAAGACATAAAATGACCAAAAATGACCAAAAATAGACACAAAATGACCAAAAATAGACACAAAATGACCAAAAAAGGCACAAATTGACCACAAAATGATAATAAAGACACAAAATGATAATAAAGACACAAAATGACCAGAAAAGGCACAAATTGACCAAAAAAGGCAGCTTTAAGAGAACAGTTATTTATCGTGCTATCAGTTATTGGAATAATTGCCCACTGAATATACGTGAACTGAATAGTAAAGTATCTTTTAATTATTACTTGAGAATGCACTATTTAAATTTGTGAGTAGTGAATTAACATATTTACTGTATGAAAGTGAGAATTAAAGTAATAGATATGAATGTAATAACTTATTCGGAATGATTTCTGATGACGTATATAATGTCTACAATGTTTAATTGTTGACAAAATGACAAAAAAAGACACAAAATGACCAAAAAAGGCACAAATTGACCACACAATTATTAAAAAAAAGACATAAAATGACCAAAAAAAGACACAAAATGACCAAAAATAGACACAAAATGACCAAAAAAGGCACAAATTGACCACAAAATGATAATAAAGACACAAAATGACCAAAAAAAGACACAAAATGACCAAAAATAGACACAAAATGATCAAAAAAAGGCACAAATTGACCACAAAATGATAATAAAGACACAAAATGACCAAAAAAAAGACAAAAAAATGACCAAAAAAGACACAAAATGACCAGAAAAGGCACAAATTGACCAAAAATAGACACAAAATGACCAAAAAAGGCACAAATTGACCAAAAAAGGCATCTTAAAGAGAACAGTTATTTATCGTGCTATCAGTTATTGGAATAATTGCCCACTGAATATACGTGAACTGAATAGTAAAGTATCTTTTAATTATTACTTGAGAATGCACTATTTAAATTTGTGAGTAGTGAATTAACATATTTACTGTATGAAAGTGAGAATTAATGTAATAGATATGAATGTAATAACTTATTCTGAATGATTTCTGATGACGTATATAATAATGTCTACAATGTTTAATTGTTGACAAAATGACAAAAAAAGACACAAAATGACCAAAAAAGGCACAAATTGACCACACAATTATAAAAAAAAGACACAAAATGACCAAAAATAGACACAAAATGACCAAAAAAGGCACAAATTGACCACAAAATGATAATAAAGACACAAAATGACCAAAAAAAAGACAAAAAAATGACCAAAAAAGACACAAAATGACCAGCAAAGGCACAAATTGACCAAAAAAGGCAGCTTAAAGAGAACATTATTTATCGTGCTATCAGTTATTGGAATAATTGCCCACTGAATATACGTGAACTGAATAGTAAAGTATCATTTAATTATTACTTGAGAATGCACTATTTAAATTTGTGAGTAGTGAATTAACATATTTACTGTATGAAAGTGAGAATTAATGTAATAGATATGAATGTAATAACTTATTGGGAATGATTTCTGATGACGTATATAATAATGTCTACAATGTTTAATTGTTAAGTGATTTTTGTTTTGTCTTGTGGACCCCAGGAAGACTAGCTCCTCCCACTTTTGGTGACAGCTAATGGGGATCTTTTTAACATTAAACAATATTATACAGTTCTGTTAATGTTTGCATCTCTGTCTTTGCACCTCCTACTTTTCTTCTTCTTCCAGGATCGTGGTGGTTTCTGTCTGACTTACGAGGCATCGATGACCCGTCTGTTCAGGGAGGGCCGGACAGAAACTGTGCGATCCTGCTCCAATGAAAGCTGTGCCTTCGTCAAAGCTGTAGAGAATGGAGAGGTGCTGTTAAATACCTTAGTTCTGCTCTTTCAAGTCTTAAAATTCAAAATTCGCAAAATCATTAAACTCCTGCCGTTTCCTTGGCTGTCAAAACCCCAGAATAAAACACCATATTGTAAAAATTGTAAGTCTAATTTTGGCTTGGACTCCTTTATCAGTCTGTTTATGCTCTATTCTGGTATTTAATTCTGGGAATTTTTATTCACCTATGATTCGAGTCAATAAAGATCCAGAGGGCTTATGATGTGATTACAAAACGATCATCACAGCATCTTGATGCATGATTTATTTTTTCTCACCATGTGACTACTCTTCAAACATAGAATATTTATTAACCAGAATTCGTAATACAATAGTAATTGCAGTTTTTTTTTGTAATTGTTTTATATTTAGTTTTAAGCACTTTGTAATAAATAACAGCTACATATATTTTTTCTAATAATAATCTAAAATATAGTCAGGTTTTTTAAAAATATTTTATCTCTAACGAAGATTGGTAAAATGTAAGTTACACAATCTTTACATCAATGTTTACGACTCTCAGTACTGCTTTGTGTTTGGCTCTGCTAGCTGTTAGCTTTATTAGCTGTTAGCTCTTTTAGCTGTTAGCTCTATTATCTCCGTTAGCTGTTCACTATTATCTGTTAGCTGTTAGCTCTATAATCTCCGTTAGCTTTATTAGCTGCATTAGCTGTACATTCTATTAGCTCCTTTGTTTTTTTTCTAAGTATGCATATCCAACATAGTTCCCAGCATAGTTTGCCTTAATAACTGGGCTTGAACTACAAAAAAAACAAAGCAGTTGGGATGCTGTGGTACTGCATTGACACATGATTTTTTTTTTAAAGAGAAAATCAAACTGCATCTAACAATCAATTGTTTGTTGTTTGTTTATTAGTTTCCACCCAAGTATATAGATGACTTGTAGGTGATTCAAAGGATGTCACTAACAGTGTGATTTGGTTTGAAAGGGAGTGGACCAATGCAAGCGTCTCTTCCGGCTGGCTTCAGAGAGGCACCAGAACCTCTACCGGATGGCCATGACCGGAGCTGGGATCGACCGACACCTCTTCTGTCTCTACGTGGTGTCCAAATACCTGGGCGTGGACTCACCCTTCCTCAAAGAGGTAAGCTTTTACATGTGTTCAGTGTTTCATTGCTGTTAAACCCTTTGATGCACAACATGGGTCTAAAGTGACCCGGCAGAGTTTTTATGTTCTATATCTTTGCAATAAATTATTTTCATCATTCAGTATTCCAGGTTTTCCTCAATTAGTTTGTTTTTGATCATCATACATCCTAATGTTATGTTTCCTTTATTAATTTTTGAATAAAATCCCTTTTTGTGTCACTACTCTTCTAATGCACAACATGGGTAAAAAATGACCCATATCCATTTTTAGCTAAGAAGCTTGCTAAACTAAATACTTGGCTAACTTCTTGGCTAAGTATTTAGCTAAGTAGCTTGTTAAGCTAACTACTTAGCTAAGTATTTAGCTATATAGCTTGTTAAGCTAACTACTTAGCTAACTTCTTGGCTAAGTAGTTAGCTATGTAATAATACAAAAACTTTTTTTCTTCATAAAGTATGAGAGACAAAATGGAAATAATGGTATGTTGTTATCAAAAACAACATATTTAAAGAATACTTGGGATATTCAATCATAAAATAAGTTGATATCAAATGTTACAGCACAGAAACACACAGCAGCATTAAATAACATGGGGAATGAATGCGGGTCATTTTAGACCCATGTTGTGCATTAGAAGGGGGGTCAATATGTTGTGCATCAAAGGGTTAAAGCATTTTCTGATAGTCTGAGTGAAACACAAGAACGTGATCTGTGGTCGAATATAATTGTTACGTCCACTGACTAAACCCAGCCAGCAGACAATAACACAACAATCAGAAAATCAAACAAAGTCAAAAGTGATGTGAACAAATGCTGATTTATTTTATGAACAACCAAAGAAAGACACACTAAGGTGGGGGAGGATGGGACAAGTGATTGTGCCAAAAGAAAGTTGAAACAAATATAACAAAAGAAGGACTGTCTAAACTAGCTGTGAAGAAAAACAAACATAAGGCCTAACTAACTTATCTACAAAAAAAAGCTTTCAGAACAATACAGGGGTGGCACAACCAATAAGCTAATGGAGTAACAGAAAATATCCTACGTGAATGCAAAATGTACAGGGAACCAAGGTTATAATAGTTTTTAATTTTTCATTAGTTTTTGTTTTAATTTCGTTGTCAATTTTTGTTTTCAAATTCAGTTAGTTTTAATTAGTTTTTAGAGTGAGTTTGCTAGTTTTGATTAGTTTTTTTTTTTGGAAAATGCTTAGTTTTTATTAGTTTTAGTTTTAGTTTTTTGTAATGGGGTATTTGTTGGGTGCCAGATTCAATAAGGTCACAATAAATGTTGCCTTTATTTCCTTTGTCTGATCCATTTCAGCCCCAATAAATGTATTAAGTCATAAAACCAAATAGATGAAATTGATTTCATATCAACCAAAAAGGTTCACGTATGAAAAAAGTTGACAAAGACTAAAACTAAGGACATTTTCACTATAATTTTAGTTAGTTTTAGTTAGTTTTGTAACCACAAAATACAGTTTCAGTTATCGTTTTTTAAAAACTCTCGTTTTTATTTTTATTTCAGTTTACGAAAATGTGTTTTCAATTCTACTTTTCGTTATTTTGTTAGTTTTCGTTAACTATAATAACCTTGCAGGGAACACCGACTTACCTAGTCCCAACCTCACCACAACAACACAGCACTAACAAATCGAATTTTAAACATCCAAGCACATGAAACACCAGTCTCAAAGACAGATAACAAAAACAAGATGGCCTCCGGTGATCCTCAGAATGGTCCTTTTTCAGCCTGAACACACCACCTCTGATTGGCTCTACAGGTGGAAATCAGCTTTCCAGGTGGATCCTGTGAAGGAAATTTGGTGTTTCCTGCATGGTGGGACAGTTCCCACATGGTGGGAAGTAGGCGGCGACCTACTTGGTATTCAAGACACAAGGCATTGTGGGAACTGACTCTGTGAGCTTAACAATTCTAACACCATGGCTGTGTCCCAAAGTCAAGGAAGGATGCTCAAACGGCTGGATTTGAAGGACACTACGTCATCGACATCCGCCGAAGGACTGTCCCAATGTCGAGGATGCTCCGGAGGACAGAGTCCTTCTTTTGCCCAAATTCCGAGGATGCATGTGTGTATCCTCCGTGCGCTCCGACTACCCATAAAGCATTGCGCACACCGGTCTACCGGGAGATTTAAAAATGGCGAGCGTAGAAACAGCGACGCCGGCGGCGCAATATGCATTTAAATATGTAGATATTTTCAGTTTACACTGAATGTTATCACATAACTTACAAAACGTGTGTTCAAAGTCAAGCAAAAATATATGAATAAGCATATGCTAGAATATTAAGCTTAAAGATAATAAACGTCATCTTGATACATTGCCGGTTAAGTTAATTAATGCCGTCTCAGTCGCTAAAGTTATTGTTTATTAATTTATATGCAGATGATGATGTACTATGTGCAACTGTGCCATTCAGAAAGTTATACATTTCTTTATTGTGTTTACAGGGACCGAAAGTCCGCTATTATCTGTTATTGTTATTTATAAATAACTGTTACTGTACTGTAATATAAAAAATAAAAAATCACAGAACATATTTCCATGATGAATTATGCGCCGCTGCATTCATGGCACTAAGCACTGATTTTGAAATTGCGGCGCTGAATTTATTTATTTATTTTTTATTAAACTGATAAGAACAGATACTACACTTGATCTTAGCCAAAGGGCCGAGAGCGGCGCTGAAGTTAAGCAGGACGTCCAATTACGCAATGACGCACAGCTGCACACTCTGAAGGCTGTCCCATTTGTGCATTACACCAGTCAAAGGAAGGACTCTTGCCTTGCCTTCGGAGGACCCGACTCTGAAGGAAGGATCCTTGACATTGGGACACAGCCCATGATTGAGGGGAATGTGTTGACCAGTGGTCTCTGTCCTGATGTGATTGGAAATTTGGTGTCTCCTGCATGGTGAGACAGGAAGTAGGCGGCGACCTACTTGGTATTCAAGACACAAAGCCTTCTGGGAACTCACTCTTTGAACTCAACTGTTCTAACACCATGATTGAGGGGAATGTGTTGACCAGTGGGCTCTGTCCTGATGTGATGTTTAGGGGAGGAAGATAGGGCCACATTGAGGCTTACTGAAGAATCAATGCTGGAAACTACAATGGACATAAGTCGTGCGGTGTATGGGACTTTGTTGTATTGTGAAAGAGCCATTCGGGATGTATGGAATACGAATGTGCTAATAAATCTTGCTGAACAGAGTGTTGAGTGCTTTGTTTTTGGCCAGCTCACTAGGGATGGGTACCTTTCACATTTGAATCGATACGGTACCGATACCCGGTACCTGGGAATCGGTACCGGTACTCAACGGTACCAATTTTCGGTACTTTTGCGTAACATATTTATTTCTCAAAATATAAACTTTAAAAAATATATCAAAACAATATAAAATCCAGGATGAGCAGTGCTTTATTGTTGAGTGAACGTACATTTTGTAACATGAAGGTTGCAGTGTTATCAAAGAATGTAGAGGAGCGCTCTCAGGTGGCAAAGCACGGAGGAGAAAAAAAAAAAGTTGCAAGTGCACGTGTGATTTGTTGTGATGACGTCGTAGCTGTGCGGCGCAGCACCGGTCAGACAGTATTGTGGGCATAGCATGATGGAATAAACAAAGTTGAGTCGGGCTGCTCTGTGCACATATCGAGGATGACGCAGGAGTCCGAGGGATTTAATTTCAGCGAGGCAGTTTGGAGTTAAGTGGCAGGTAATATTCCTGAGTTGAAGAGCGGAGTATTAGCGGAGGACCAGAGATGCAGCAGCTAGCTGCTAGCTGCTAATGAAAAGTCTATGGATGATTGGAGAGAGCAAACGGAGTAAGGAAGGTCCAATCTGGAGGCAGACGAAGGCCAAGCCCGGGTAGAGACATTGGAGGGATAGCAGCTGGCGGCTAGCAGGCCTAGAACCGGCTGTTGGTCTCTGTTCCGCGGTGGAAGAGGGCAGCAGTTAGCGGCCGCGGTGAGCAGACAGGACCAGACGAGGAGGTAAATACATTTTAAAAAATAGTGCGATCGTCAGCACGCTTGTTAATCAAAGACGTCAAATGAAAACGGGTTGAAATCAATGATCAGTTTAAAGTTAACGCCGTTTAGGTACCGAAACATGGTACCGTTTGATTTTACATGAATCGGTACTCGGTAGTACCGACGGAATTCGGTCGGTACCTATAAAAGTACCGAATTCGGTACCCATCCCTACAGCTCACCCATTAACTTAGTGCAATTGACCAGAATTGCCACGACAATCCAATCAGCTAGTTAGCACCTGGGAAGGACACAGAAAGGAGGGAGGAGAGGCAGAAACACACACCAACAGTCCTCTGGCACGCAACAATAATCAACTCCTTATTTTTTCTCTCGTCCCCTCAACTTCCAGGTTTTGTCTGAGCCTTGGCGTCTCTCCACCAGTCAGACCCCGATTCAGCAGATAGAGCTGTTCGACCTCAAGAACAACCCAGACTTCATATCACTGGGAGGAGGCTTCGGACCTGTGAGTGACAAACTTTTTCCTGTGTTCTTGGTTGTAAATCCACAGACACAATGTCTGGACATTGGGTTAAATTGTGAGGTGTTAACACAAATCGCATGTTATCTTTTTTGTGAATGTCAGGTTGCTGATGATGGGTACGGGGTTTCATACATCATCGTGGGAGAGGATATGATCAACTTCCACGTGTCGTCCAAACACTCCTGCAAGGACACTGTAAGTAAATCCCTATTGCTTGTTTCAGTTTCAACTATTTTCATTCCAGCTGTGATGTTCAGACATCCATAAACAAAAACACTTTCTGCTTCCCATCTCTTACTCAATCTTTTAACTTCCTGGCTTATCTCCATTGACCACATTATTTACACGTTCAGTAACTAGGAATCTACAGATTGACTTTTGCACTGACAACCTAATATACACATAATAACTCATTCAGATGTTGTTTGAGCCACTTTTTATTTATAGGCAAGGAGTTAAGGGACAGGGGATGTTCAGGGGGAGATATAAGGTCAATTGCAGAAAGCTATAGAAGTGGTTAAACCAGAGTTGTCCAACTCTGGCCCGTGGGCCAAATTTGGCCCGCAGTGTAATTATATTTGGCCCGCGAGGAAATACCAAATGACAACCAGAGCTGGCCCACCGGTATTATACAGCGCAAATAAAACTACAAATCCCAGAATGCTCTGCTGGTGTTTTGGCTTGAACACAGTAGATCAGTGTGGAGCAAACTGAGCAACAATTAAAGTGTCTTTATGCACTTTTTCTTGCTAGACCAAGGCTTGAATGGCTGCACATTCATTGAAGGATATTATTATTAGTCATTTGGTTTATTATTGTTATTTTATTCTTACATTTATTTTTAGCCTGTGGAAAAAGATTACTGTTAAATTTAAATTTAAAGAAGGCCGCATATGAAATAAAGGGACATACGATTTTTATTTAAATTTTATTTAAGAAATGAATGCCATTGATGTGTTTGTTTGTTTTATTTGATATTCGATTTTGCATGTTTGCAATATTAAGTTATATCAAGCTTTGCTTGTTCCATTTCGTTTGAACTTGTTTAGGTCAATTTTTTCAATAAATATCAATGTTGGCCCGCGACTTTGTCCAAGTTTTAAATTTTGGCCCACTGTGTATTTGAGTTTGACACCCCTGGGTTAAATCATCTGAAAGTCTGGAACGTAAAAATGCACCTCATACAACTTTATAATGGGAGTATGGTGGCCATTCCCATTTATGTTTCATAAGTTGTTTGCACAATATTCATATATGTTGCACAGATTTGGTTAAATATCGCCAAATAATTAACACCTTTTTACCATAAAAGTGGTCAAGAATCCCCAAGAACATGAGGAACACCATAGAGAAATCCATGCAGTGGGGTTAAAAATGTGCTTAATTATTCATTTATTGTTCAATATCCCATTGCATTTTTTTTGTGAGGGATGTATTAGTTCTTCATTCACCCTAAAACCACAAAGCATATGACCCGACACGAGGAACTGCACAGTGCTTTCCCATCTGTTTTCAGTTCCCTTTTTAAAAGCTCATTTTTAAATGGGAATCTATTGATTTCATCAAGCTAAACTGATAAACCAGCCAGGCTGATATATTGGCTTGTTGAAGATATATATTTGTATGGGTGTATATGTAAAGAAACTGGTGTACAGAAATGCCCAAAAACTAGGTTTGAGAGTAGTGGAAATGTTGATTTTAACTCTATGAACATCCCACTTCTTGACCACAAAAATTCAGAATACTATCAGCAAATAGAGCTTTACCAAAATGTTTGCTAACGCTTTATAATAAGGTCCTTAATAACCATTAATTAACAAGTAATAAGGCATTGTTCTCGATTTAGATCCGGTAGTTGCAAAAAGCATAGTTAACTTATTGTTAACTTATAATAGATGAGCAATAAAGTACATTTTAATATCAATAAGTAAACAAAATAAGATGAATAAAGGCATGGCAAAGACATAATGGGTGGGTCATGGGTGTTTGTAATGCCATTATTAACACTTATATAAGCTTATAAACACACAATAATGTTAATAAGCATCTTGTAAGGCCTTATTACTTGTTAATTAATGGTTATTACAAGGACCTTAATATAAAGCGTTACCAAATGTTTTAATGCACGTATCAGTATCAGTATCACTACATCCAGTCGTCTCCTTCCCTTTATGTGGTTTTGATTCTTGTGCCACAATGTCCTCTTTTCCTTCCTCTTTCTAAATGTGATTTTCTCTTTTTTTAGGACTCCCACAGGTTCGGAGCTCAGATAACTAAAGCTCTCCAAGACATCATGACTCTTCTCTCCACTGACACCAAAACGCCCTCGTCCTCCAAAGGGCCTCAGTCCAAGAAGCTCATGTGAACAGAAAATGTGGCAGAAAAGCAGCTGCAGGTGTAGAAACCATAGAAGCTGCATTGTTAAAAGCACAGCCAGTTTAGTGACTTACTGAAAGGCATTAATTCAACCAACAAAGGTGAAATAATCAGTAATATCAAAGGGAGATCTTGGCCTTTTTTACGTCAAAACCACAATAATAAAGCTTTTAGGCCTCGTTCAGAAATAGAAAAACAAGGCACACTGAAGATGCGAGGAACCTTTTCCTGTTGGACAGGTGCTCTGTAGCACCTGCAGACAATGTTATGATTTGCATTCTTCCATTAAAAACATAGAGTTCAAAAGCCTTAACAGGCACTAACAAATATATTTTACTGTTATTCTATAGCATTAATTCGTACGCTTTTTTTGTATATTTTTGTATTTTTTGCGAGCTGTCTGTCCGAGACATTCAGCTGGAGAACATTTAAGATGTCTAAATGCTTCCAATCCCTGTTTTCTCTAGAGAATATGAAACTTGTAATGGTGGATTTTTTTTAAGAAGGAGGGAGCAAAGGTCATCACTTGAGATGGAAGTCTTTAGCAGTAAGAATAGTAGGAGATGGAGACGGAGAGACAAATCTCCCTGACACAAGGCGGAAAGCATTAAGAGATCCTAAATCTCAATAAAAGTGAAGGGAAATGTATTTTTAGTTTATCGGCAGAGCCAAATGTCCGTGTGACGATTCAAATCAAAAAACAATTCTATAGCAAGGGTATTTAGAGTTGAGGGGGAAAAATAAGAGGGTAAATCTCAATTAAGGGAAATAATTACACTCAGACCAAAAGAGACACATTTTTATTGCCATTTAATTTCTAAGAAGTTGTTTACAAGCTAGACAATGAAAGCCCAAACCTTTATTTGCAGTGGTTACTGGGCTACTTTTACCCACCACCTGATCTCTGGAGAAGTGAATTTCTGGAGAAATGAACCCCAGCCTGAATCAGTGGTCTCCATCCACAGAACACACTTTCCTTTGTAATTACGATCTGGTACGAGGAGAATGTTACTTACTTTTAACTCATTTTGACTTAATTTGGTTCCTTTAATCAACACAGTTCCCACCATAGCTTGCCTTGTTGTGGTCGTTGGGGGGTTTTCTTTTAATTACACATAAGCACTCATTCTATATTTGATGTATTCTGTTCTTTATTCACGTTTTACACAGCGTCAGGTTTTTTTTATACACATGTACAGTCATGGAAATCATTCTTTTCTTTAATTTATTGTTAAATTAAAGAAAACTTATCATATTTTTCCAAACAAATGTACCTTTAGTTATAATTATAATTATAACAACAAAAATAGCTGATAAGAGTTTAATTTAAGAGCTGATATCTAGACATTTTCCATGGTTTCCTTAATGATGATCATTCTGGTTATTATCAAGAAAACCATGGAAAATGTCTAGATATCGGCTCTTAAATTAAACTCTTATCAGCTATCGTGTTTATCATTATATTTGCCCAAATAAATGTACCTTTAGTACCTTAAATATTTTACAACAACATCAATGTTTACAACTCTCAGTACTGCTATGTGTTTGGCTCCGCTAGCTGTTAGCTCTATTAGCTGTTAGCTCTTTTATCTCTGTAAAAAGTACGCTTTGTTAGGTCCGTTAGCTGTTAGCTCTATTACCTCCGCTAGCTGTGAGGTCTATTATCTTTATTAGTTGTTAGCTCTATTAGCTGTTAGCTCTATTAGCTCCGTTAGCTGTTCACTATTATCTGTTAGCTGTTAGCTCTATTATCTCCGTTAGCTGTTCACTAATATCTGTTAGCTTTTAGCTCTATTATCTCCGTTAGCTGTTCACTATTATCTGTTAGCTGTTAGCTCTATTATCTCCGTTAGCTGTTCACTAATATCTGTTAGCTTTTAGCTCTATTATCTCCGTTAGCTGTTCACTATTATCTGTTAGCTGTTAGCTCTATTATCTCCGAAAATGTCTAGATATCAGCTCTTAAATTCAACTCTTATGATCTATTTTTCTTGTTATCATTATATTTGTCCAAACAAATGTACCTTTAGTAGTACCAGGCATTAAAATGAACAAGAAAATGAAGAAAGCAATGGTTTTATAATTTTTTGCATGACTGTACACTTATTCTGAAATTTCTGGATTCCGTTCTTTATTCACATTTTACACAGCGTCAGCGTTTATTTATACACATATACACTCATTCTGAATTTGATTTACTCTGTTCTTTATTCACATTTTACACTCTGTTTCTGTAATTGCGGTTGTATGTTTAGTTTTCTTGATGGAACCAAATAAATTCAAAATGAGTCAGAGTAACTGAAAAAGGACTCGCTAAATGGAACTGACTGGCTTGAAAAAAAAGAAGAAAAAAGTACTCACTACAGCTGAACGTCTACTTAAATTATCAGCATTAAATGTTGTTGCTAGTTAATGTGTATTCAACTGTAAAGTCATTTTAGTTCATGGGAAAAAATGTACTTTACGTGACTACAATTATCTAACACATTCAGTGTTATCTTTGAACTGTTGTTTCAGCTGTGAGGTTAACAACCGCGGTTCAGTGTCCCAGCGGGAAAGGCTGCCAACTTTTCTGAGCTTTGTGAAGAAACACTTGAATGTTTCTGTCATTACATCACATCTAATCTATGATGCTCTCCGTATGAATTCAAATTTACATACTCGACTATATGCTAATTGTTATCAGTATGATATAACAACCCCATTATAGTGATTTATACTGTCAAAGCTCAGGCGGTATTTAGAAAAAGATCAGGAAATACCGATTGCACTCGTACATTTTTTTTATAGCCATGTGTCGGGAGGATGGGAGGAAAAAAAGGGAGGCAAAGGAAGGGAGAGAAAAAATAAATGCTTTCTCAATATTTTGTATTTTACTCTGTCAGTTCAGTGTGAATACAGTGTAGACATTTTAGATGGAATTTTCTTTTTTTAATTTATAAAAATGCTTCAGTTTCTTACTGTCACTGAACTAGTTATTTTTATTGTTATGGAAACCTTTTTCAAACATAATTACTTTCTGGAATGTAATGCCAACATTGGAAATTAAATATTAAAATTAGCCTTACCCTCCACATGCTAAAGGTTACCCTCTTATTTTTACCTGGTTGAGTTTGTACACCCCAATGCAAATGGGTATTACTTTTAATAAGTCATAAAAATTATACAGTCATGGAAAAAAATATTAGACCACCTTTGTTTTCTTCATTGCATTTGTCCATTTAATGCCTGGTACAACTCAAGGTACATTACAAATATAATAATAACAAAAATGGCTCTTAAGAGTTTAATTCAAGAGCTGATGTCTAACCATTTGTTTGGACGAATAATGATAACAAAAAAATAATTTTAGAGCCATTTTCCATGGTTTTCTTGATAATGATTTCGGTTTTATCAAGAAAAACCATGTTAAATGTCTAGATATCAGCTCTTAAATTAAACTCTCATGAGCTATTTTAGTTATTATCATTATATTTGTCCAAACAAATGTTAAAATTAACAAGAAATTGAAGAAAACAAGGGTGGTCTAATAATTTTTTCCATGGCTGTAATGTGGGAAGATGTGAAACAGGCAGTTGATGCTTATTAAAGTGTGGTTTGGTAAAGGGGAAATGAATAAGAGCCTCCTGCCAAGTCTATGTTTGTGTTAGTCTTACGCCTATTATGTCACAGTACGCTCCATTACAAATAGTAGAAAATGATCCAGTTCACTTCAGGACCTGTAGTAGTTTTTCTTCCCTTGGAGAGTGGATCAACAGGATTTCTTGATACTCGTGCCCATCCCTGGTTTATAAACTGTGGCATTTAACAAACACGTGCCTGAATTCAAGTGTTCATTCAGTAAAACGGTTACAATGCAACTTTTTAATCAATGCAATTGCTAAGGGAAACCTTGTAACATTTATCGTTCAACTGTCTTCTGTGTGTGTTTTAACAGGAATGTACGAAAGTCGGTCAGTTAGAAGTTGATCAAGATGTCACGATTGCTTTTCATGTGCACTGATGTAGTGATAAAACTAACAGTAAGGGCATAATCTGTATAGCAGATAGTGTAAACTTCAAAAGTCACCCTTGTTTTCTACTCCTTAGCCTTACAAAGAAGTAACTCGTGAACCCTTTATGTGAATGTTGGAGAATGCGTCAACTGAAAATACAGTTTTGCGGCATGTGTTTTTTATGTTGGTGGATGTAAAAAAGCAAATTTCCGCAATTTCATGTGTCATGTTTTGCTTCCATGTGTGGAAATCTAATTCACATGTGAGAAAAAACAATTCATGTATGTAATTCAGTTCCATTTCCCAGTTCACATGTGAAAATAGCCAATCACGTGAAAATATTCAATGATGGGGCAAATTTCACATTTCAGGGGTAAATGACCATTTTCTTTCCCCTGGACTAATGCAAGTAGCAACCTTCCACTACATCTCTGTTCATGTTTTCTAACTATACACTTTCTCTCTCTTTTTAGAGAGATTGCTGGCTCAATATTAGACCACAGTGGCTTCCGTTTCTGCTCAGGTTCGACATTTAGTGGCTCATTTCCCAAACTGTTGGCTGCCTGTTGGAGCAACTATTTGATTTCTTTTTTACACAGCCACGAGGCATTAATCTGAGTTTCATGAAATATTTAAAGGACAATTTCTATACTAACAACTTCTCTACCTCTCTCCACTCATGGCTTTTCTTTAAAACGGCTTGTTTTCTTTTTACATTTTTTCACGTTACGACTAATTCATTTTAAAGTAACATTACATAGATTTTTTTGTATTGTTTTGCAATTAATCGTCCCTACACTTTCAGAGTGCAACACATTTTTATTATATTACTTAATAAAAAACTAGTTGACAAGTTCCTCTTTCTCAAACTGGTCCAAAGCTCCTGTTCTAGTGGCGTAAACACCAACACTCAAACACCCAGCCCCGAATTCTTTGGTCTCTTTAGTGAGAGCCTCTTATAATATTGGTACATTTAAGATTACTCTCTTGATGCACTTTGGATAGGAGCTTCTGTTAAATGCAACAAGTGTGATACAGAAGCTGTTTATTTCTTATTACTGGCCATTGTTCTTCACTTCATGCCTCAGCCTGCCTGCCTGAAAACCAAAAAGCCAGTCAAATCCAATATGTGCCTCAGTCTGCTCCACTGTTTAAGGAATTTGTCCTCGGGCTTTCAACACTTTGGGCAATGAGCCATAAAAAACAGTGAAACTGACATTTTTGCAGCAGTTTTACAATCTGCCTTGTTCCTGGACTACAGGTTAACATTCTTGCCTATTTTTTTTTTGGGATATGTTTTTTATTCTTTCTCTGTGTAATCTGTTACTGCTGTTTTTACTCTTGGTTAATAGTGATGCTTGAACTTTTTTGATGATGATTTGTGGGTATTTTGCATTTTTCCTGTATGATGTCCCCATGTTTCTGAATTTACACTCCAAAAGATGCTTATTATTGCTGTTCTTGTCCATGGTTTTCATTCTAAAAGTTATTTAAATGTCAATTGTGGACCTTGTGAAGGCCTTTTACCGATGGTGCATATTATGTGAAATAAAATACTTACTGACCTTATAGCTTGTGTGCAATTCATCTCATCTTCATCAGTGAATCCATGTGTTACTTTTATTACTGTCTGTGGACATGGCTTACTGCAGAAAATGTAGGTCAAAAACTAAATCCCAATAGCTTATTGAATACAATGGATGGATTTGGAATTGCTTAAGTTCTCACCTAATGGGGGTATTAAGCAAGTCTTAATTTTCCAGTCCGTTTCCAATAATTTATTGCAAATCTCGTACGTATGAGATATTGAAAAAGTTAGTTAGTCGTGGTAAATTGGAATGGAATTTTGACATATCACTATACCATGCTTTTATAATCATAAACCACTGGTTGTGCAAACACAAAATGAATTTCAGTCAGACAACTCGCGTTATAAATTTTATTTTCGAATTCCACAAAGGGCCGTGTGGCTGCAGGTTTTCGTTTCAACCAAGCAAAAGCACACAATCAACTGTCTGAAGACTGAGATCAGTTGATTAAGTGAGTCAAGTCTGGTGTGCTGCTGCTTGGTTGAATTTTGAAAATTGAGATTCATTTTAAAACCCACTTTTATTTACCGTTTTTTGTTTTACCCAGCATGAGACTCTCTTTGTTTTAGTTGTTTTTGCTTGTTCTCTGTTTTGATTGTTGGTCTGTCCTGCCATGTACAGCACTTTGTATCAGCTAACGCTATCTTAAAGGGCTCTATAAATAAAGTTGATTTGATTTGGTTGGAACGAAAACCTGCAGCCACATGGCCCTTTGTGGAATAGTTTGGACATGCCTGTAGGCCTTACATGAGGCGGTGTGGTGATGGAGCCTGTGGCCTTTAAGGCCTCCCACGCTCACCCAGGTTCTTTTTCCTAAACTTGGTCTTACAAAACACTCTGAACAAATGAATAAAGTTAACAATTTATTGAAGAAATAATAGCCAAACGCAATGCTCAGCGCTGGCTCTGCAATGTGATCTCCATGGCATCACAAGACAGAGTGATCACAAACTGAACACTCCTCTTCTTGGGTTGGGGGAACCCCGTCCATTGGGTGGGCTTTTTAACGCAATTGGTCAATTTTTTGTGGGATGCTTTCGGTTACCACCCTTAACCGTGCACCTGGGGATTTGACATCTCCTTGACCTTTGTGTTTGCTGTTTGTTGGGGCTCCCATGTCCTGTCTCTCCTCTCTATAATCTCCCATATTCAGCTTTTTGCTTCACCTAAACTCATTAAATCCCTAAGTGACGTATACTCAACACCCTGGTGTGGTGGTCATGTGACTTTAACAGGAAGTGAATTCTCCAAAATGTAGCTGTGACTGGGAACAGAAATGTGAAAAAGTGGCTAATTTTAAAAAGCTTATTTTTTGTTACTTGGCTAAGTTTAAACATATTTAACAATTCTAAACCGTTAATAGGGAACTGAACAAATTAAAGTCACAATTTTGATATATGTTATGGAGATGCAAAAGAAAAAGACCCATTTTCTGCTTACAGAGACACCAATTTGCCTATTTTTTTCTATTTTAAAATAAGAAATATAAACATAAATACCATAAACGGCCAATGTAACGTTCATATGTCACATCACAGATCTTTGGCATTTAGGGGAAGCATTTTTTTTTTTTTTTAAAACATCAGAAATGTGTTTTATGTGGTCAACTTATAGAACACATCCTTTAAGGATAACTGGGTTCTTATGGGTTAAGTACCCTGACCATATGTTCATAATTTTGAAACTCAGCCAATCCAAATATATTCTTTATTCCTACAGTAGTAATATCCCTCTATGGGAGAATTTGAGGATTAATCATACACAAGCATGTCATGTGTATGGCTGCCCGAACTCTATTGGTGTGATATGTGATTCAATCACTAGCCTCTTTTAAAATCCCTACTGAAAACTTTATTTTATCGCAAAGCCTTTTTAACTCCTTAATCTCTTGGTTGTTGTTTTCTCCCCCAGCTCGTGCCACTTTCTATGTTTTGACATTTGTGATTTGTGAAGGAAATTTGGTGTCTCCTGCATGGTGAGACAGGAAGTAGGCGGCGACCTACTTGGTATTCAAGACACAAAGCCTTCTGGGAACTCAGTCTTTGAACTCAACTGTTCTAACACCATGATTGAGGGGAATGTGTTGACCAGTGGGCTCTGTCCTGATGTGATGCATAGGGCAGGAAGATAGGGCCACATTGAGGCTTACTGAAGAATCAATGCTGGAAACTACAACAGACATAAGTCAAGCGGTGTACGGGACTTTGTATTACTGTAAAAGAGCCATTCGGGATTGTGCGGTGTATGGAATACGAATGTGCCAATAAGTCTTGCTGAACAGAGTATTGAGTTCTTTGTTTTTGGCCAGCTCACCCAATAACTGAAGAATCAATGCTGGAAACTACAACAGACATAAGTTGTGCGGTGTATGGGACTTTGTTGTACTGTGAAAGAGCCATTCGGGATTGTGCGGTGTATGGAATACGAATGTGCCAGTAAGTCTTGCTAAACAGAGTATTGAGTTCTTTGTTTTTGGCCAGCTCACCCACTAACTTAGTGCAGTTGTCAAAAGTGCCACGACAGATTCCAACTTGTCTGCATTGCACTTTACTTTGCTTTGTTGTTTTATTGTAATTTTTTCTGTCTTCCACTATGTTTTTATTTCTTGCCTGTAAAGCACTTTGTAACTTTGTTAAGAAAAGTGCTATACAAATAAAGTTTATTAAATTATTATTATTATTCAGTGATTATGGCACGACGAGGCAAAAATCCAGCTGCCATATGAGGGAAAGACACTGGCTATAGGCGTCACTTCTGTACATGTATCACTAATCACACATGACACATTGCATCTACTGTAATAGCACCTTGTGACTTTAATTTAATTTAATTTATTTGATAGGGACAATGCAGTTAGCATAGATACAGGGCATGCATCTGATGTGCTGCATACAGAGATTTATAGCTTCAGCTAATTTTCAACTCCTGTCCCTAGTTGGGCTTTTACAACTACATACAAAATCACAATAATATAAAAATCCAATATACAATTACCCCATCTACAAAATAGAATAAAATTACAAACAATTACAATATACCTTTACCCTGAGAGAAAATAAATAAAAAATAAGCCCTGTATAAATATAGCTTAGAGTTTAAAATCATCATTTCTTTCTTTTCTCCTTATTGTTGTATAGATTTGTAAGACAGAAAAGGGGAAAAAAACAACAACTTGTGACTTGCGGTCTGCAAGATGAGTCTGCACGATGACTCTGCACACCAATGCAATGGATAATACTAATATACAGTAAATCAGAAGTATACAGTCATGGAGAAGTAATTTTCCATGGTTTTCTTGATAATGATTTAGGTTATTATCAAGTAAACCAATCCAATCCAATCCACTTCATTTATTAAGCACGTTTATAGCAAACAGGGTTTTCAAAGTGCTGCACAAAAAGATTAACACAATAAAAGCACAATAAAAGATAAAGTGAGACAATAAAATGATAAAATACAATGGAATAAAAATAAAACTGTAGAAAATGTCTAGATATCAGCTCTTAAATTAAACTCTTATGAGCTATTTTTGTTATCATTATATTTGTCCGAACAGATGTACCTTTAGTTGTATCAGGCCTTAAATTGAACAAGAAATTTAAGAAAACAAGGGTGATCTAATCATTTTTTTCCATGACTGTAGCTTGCAGGTGTTGCTACATTGGTGTCATATGTGATGCATTGATTATGGCACAATAACGCAAAAAATCCAGCTGCAGTAGAAGTCACAGACAGGCTAAAGGCGTCACATATGTATCACTAACACATGACACATTGCATCGACTGTAACAGCACCTTGTGACTTGTGTCTGCAAGATGAGTCTGTGCACGCCAATGCAATGGACAATACTGATATAAATTATAAATATACAGTAATGGGAAAAAAATATTAGACCACCCTTGTACATGAACAAGAAATTGAAGAAAACAATGTATGTTGGTATATTGGGAAAGAAGTTGTAGGAAAATGTGACGTACAGTATGTGTTTGGCTACATAGAGTAGACAAACAGCATTCAGTACTCCGTTTCAGAGGTCAACCATTTAAGAACATACACTGACTAAACCAGTCGCACGAAAAAAAAAAAAAAATCTTTAATGTAAAGTTTAAAACATACTTACATTTGTCCCAGTCTAAGGAAGCCAATCTCTGAAAAACAATTAAAAAATCAGTCATGGTAAAATATAAAAAATATAAAAATCATGAAATTGAAATTTTTTTACTATACCTATACTATGATTAAAAAAATGTTTTAATCTTATTTCTGTGTTATTCTCAGCTAACAACTCATATTTTTTACATGTGAAAATTCAGAAAGAGCATTTACTTTTTAAACTACTTTTTTGACTCATTATGACTAACTATGCTGTACTTTTACTGGTAAATATTGGCTAATAGGCGTCAATTCCTGGCATGTGTGACTGATTATATGATCATAACTCTTCATAACAACATGACTGAGATTATTAATTATGTTGTAAACTGGTTTGGCAAAGGCAAGGCAAGTTTATTTATATAGCACAATCCGGACACAGGGCCATTCAGTGCTTTACAGGGACAAGATTAAAATACATAAAACACATTAGAAGACATTTAAAAGCAAATTTAAACAAAGCAAAACCCTGCAAATGAATCCTTAGTCCTGTATTGTTGTTCAGACAATGAGTGGAAATACAGGAGATCTGCTCCCCATTAAGCCCAATCTTGCAATATTACAATATTTCCGTAAAAACTTACTAAAACATAATTTTTTTTGAAAACACTCCATTTTCACCTTCAAAGGCCTCCTACAACAACATCTGAATGATTAAAGGTAAGAGATAAGATAAGATATTCCTTTATTGTTCAATGCGGGAAATTGCAGCAGCACAAATACAGTAAAGACCGATTAAGGTAATAAAAATAGAATAATAAAATTAAATAGAATAAAGATAAGAACATATATGAATAAATAGTACAAAATAAACATACAAACAACCAAGACCAAACTAAAAACTAAAAAAAAAAAAAAACATTTTAAATTGAGAAAATATAGGGGCGTTCCTTGTGGCATACCTGGAAGTACCCTCTTGGATGAAAACTTAAGCACTGAAAATAACACAAAGTAATGAAACAATGATTCTCCAGTCTAAAATATTATTTTTTAGTATGTTTCTTTATTGTTTTATCACCCAGAAATGAGGATCCATTTTGGGTTCCTGATCTGCAGGTTAAGGACCACTGCCCTGTGGGGTTCCCAGTAGGATGCCTTGTGGGGTGCCCAGTAGGATGCCCTGTGGGGTGCCCAGAAGGATGCCTTGTGGGGTGCCCAGTAGGATGCCCTGTGGGGTGCCCTATAGGATGCCCTGTGGGGTGCCCAGTAAGATGCCCTGTGGGGTGCCCAATAGGATGCCCTGTGGGGTGCCCAGTAAGATGCCCTGTGGGGTGCCCAGTAGGATGCCCTGTGGGGTGCCCAGTAGGATGCCCTGTGGGATGCCCAGTAGGATGCCCTGTGGGGTGCCCAGTAAGATGCCCTGTGGGGTGCCCAGTAGGATGCCCTGTGGGGTTCCCAGTAAGATGCCCTGTGGGGTGCCCAGTAGGATGCCCTGTGGGGTGCCCAGTAGGATGCCATGTGGGGTGCCCAGTAGGATGCCCTGTGGGGTGCCCAGTAGGATGCCCTTTGGGGTGCCCAGTAGGATGCCCTGTGGGGTGCCCAGTAGGATGCCCTGTGGGGTGCCCAGTAGGATGCCTTGTAGGGTGACCAGTAGGATGCCCTGTGGGGTGCCCAGTATGATGCCCTGTGGGGTGCCCTTCCGATAAAGCAAAAAGAGATGCAGTGGACGAACGCAGTGCCGTAGGCTGCCGTGCATACAGTGGTGGAAGAAGTATTCAGATCCTTTACTTACAAAAATATCAACATCAAAATGTACTTAAAGTATCAAAAGTACTTGTTATGTAGAATGGACCCACTCAGATTGTTAAATATGTTCTAAACATATTAGATTATTATTTTTGATCCATTTCTGTAAGCAGCATTTTAATTTTCTAAAGGTAGGGCTAATATTAACTACTTAATATACTGTAAAGAGGTTTAATTAAAAGAAAATATGCATCGTTACTTTAAATTTATCATGTTTTTCATGTTAAATCTCGACCTGAAAAGTAACTAAAGCTGTCAGCTAAATGTAGTGGAGTACAATGTACAAGATTTGCCTCAAAATTTAGTTGAGTAAATTTGGGACAAGAATTAGACTGGGAAGCCATATGGAACAATATCTCTGGAGCCTCAAAAAACCCAAATCATATATATATACATTTAAAATTCTGCCATAGGGCATATGTAACACCAAGAATAAGACATCAAATGGGATTCGTCCCGGATCCATTTTGCTCTTTTTGCCCTCATGGAACCATTGGCTCTTTTTTACATGTTATGTGGGAATGTCCAGAGGTATCTAGATTACGGAGAAAGATGAATGAAAATATTACTAATTTAACGGGAGTTCAGTTCCCCTATGGACCCTGCTGTGCATCTTTTAAATGATGATTCCCAGCTTCCCCTGGCGGAAAAACATCGTAAAGTATGGCTTGCAGGGCTCACTGCAGCCAAAAGATTGTTGACAAGTGCTGGAAATCCCCTCATTACGTTTCGGACATTCACTGGCTACGGACATTCTTGGACATATCCTCTAAGGCAGTAGTTCTCAACCTTTTTGAGTCGAGACCCCCAATTTAGCATGCATGTTGTCCGAGACCCCCGCTCACTGAACACAATCTCACAGTTCAGATCATACAAACTCAGTTGATACGACATATAAAGAAGCAGACAACAACTAAAACATCTCTCTGTCTGTGTATTTATATATATTTTTATATTTTATTGTAACTTTTAATCTAAGTCCTTTGCTATAAGTTTAAAGGTCCATTCTGACCTCCTGAGTGTGTCAGGAGTCAGCTTCAAGCCAGAGACTCCTTGGAAAGTAACAACTTGATACTTTGGGATTTGTCAGAAAAGACACAAAATTACCCAAAAAAGAATCAAATTGATCACAAAATGACACAAAATGATCAAAAAAACACAAAATGACCAAAAAATTACATAAAATTAAGCATAAAAGGACTCAAATTGACCACAAAATTGCAAAAAAATTACCACAAAAAGACACAAATTGACCAAAAAAGAAACAAAATGACCAAAAAAGACACAAAATGACCAAAAAAGAAACAAAATGACCAAAAAAAGACACAAAATGACCCAAAAAAAGAAACAAAATGACCAATGACCTGTAATTTCCCAGCTTGGGATAAATAAAGTCTATCTATCTATCTATCTATCTATCTATCTATCTATCTATCTATCTATCTATCTATCTATCTATCTATCTATCTATCTATCTATCTATCTAAAAAAGGAAACAAAATGACCAAAAAAGACACACGACCAAAAAAGTCTTTATTATTGCTTGTGTGTGTATCTATAAAACGTGTCATGCAATGTATTCGGTTATGTTTTTATGCCAATAAAAAATGAATGGGGAAAAAAAAATTGAGTTGAGTAGAAGTATATAGTTACATACGTGGAAATACTCAAGCAAAGAACAAGTACCTCAAAACTGTACTTAAGTACAGTACTTGATAAAATGTACTTCCACCACTGCATACCTGATATAAACCTCCTGGGGTCCTTGTCTGACGTCCCCGCTGGACAGACAGGACTATTTATTGTGACTCCCATACTGAGACTATTATCCATCTGATCTGGAAATGTAAATATACCCGTTTATTACCAGTGACTTCAAGCTCCTCTTGCAAGATGTGTTTTTTGCATTTCAGTTGAAAAAGAATATTATTTAATGAATCTAATTATAATCCTTGCAAAGTTTTACATCCATAAATGTAAATTTGCCAAAGTGAAACCTTTATTTGTGTTTTTATGAAAGAACTGGAGATTTACTTCAAATCAATTTTTATTTTGCATCTCCATAACATATATCAAAATTGTGACTTTAATTTGTTCAGGAAATATGGTCAGAACAAGTTAAATGCAACACAGGACACCCTGTTAACGGATTAGAATTATTAAATTGGTTTAAACTTAGCCTCGAAACAAAAAATTTGCTTTTTGAAATTAGCTACTTTTACACATTTCTGTTTCCAGTCACACAGTATGAGTCTCTTAGGGATTTAATGAGTTAATGTGAAGCATAAAGCTGAAAACATTATTAAAAACCTATTTATTCTCCTTGGTGTTCCAAGTCCCAGCTAGGCAAGAATCCTTGGCTTTCTTTTTACTTTTTTACCCTTTTATTTGTCTTTTTTTTTTAATCTCTAACTCTGTTTTGGATTGAGTTTTTATCACTATTTTATTCTATTTTATTTTATTGTTTTACTGTTTTTAGTATTTTATTATTTTATTATTATTGTTTTAACTGTACAGCACTTTGGTCAACTGAGGTTGTTTTTAAATGTGCTCTCAACTCAACTCAACTTTATTTGTAAAACACTTTAAAACAACAACAGCCGCAACAAAGTGCTGTACATAAACAAACAGAACAAGAGACAATAAAATAAATAAAACAGGAAATAAACACTAAAATAAATAGATTCATTGCTTTTTAAAAGACAATTTAAAAAACAATAAATAAAAGCAAACCATAAAACACTAAAAACAAGAGCAGAGTCTCATGCGTGGTTAAAAGCCAAGGAATAAAAATAGGTTTTAGGATGAGTTTTAAAAAATCTATATAAGCTTTATAAATAAACTTTGACTTGACTTGAATATGGGAGATTCTAGAAGATTTAAAGTGTTTGTTACGTGGGTGTCACCATAGGTTCTTATGGGTTAAATACAGTGGTGGAAAGTAACTAAGTACTTTTACTCAAGTACTGTACTTAAGTACAATTTTGAGGTACTTGTACTTTACTTGATTATTTCCATTTTATGTCACTTTATACTTCTACTTCACTACATTTTGAGGCAAATATTGTACTTTTTACTCCACTACATTTATCTGACAGCTTGACAGGTTGAGGTTTAACATAAAAAAACACTAAATTTAGGTGATTAGACAATTTTTAAAATAAACCTCATAACAGAATATTAAGTAGTCAATATGAGCCCTACCTTGAGAAAATGAAAACGCTGTATACATAAATGCATCATTAATAATAATATAATATAATATTTGGAATATATAAAATAATCTGAGCGGCTCCATTCTGCATAACGAGTACTTTTACTTTGATACTTTAAGTACATTTTGATGCTGATACTTTTGTACTTTCACTTAAGTACATTTTGAATGCAGGACTTTTACTTGTAGTAGAGTAATTTCACAGTGTGGTATTAGTACTTTTACTTTGGTAAGAGATCTGAATACTTTTTCCACCTCTGGCTAAATAAAATAATAAAATAATAATAATATTTTTTTTTTAAAAGGACTATTTATTGCACATTTCGCATAGTTCACTGTGCCGTCTTCTCTTTAGGGGGTTTTAGTGGAAAAACTTTCCCTCAAGTGTAACTTGAAGTCGTCACTATGGCGGGACCAGCCCCTCGTTAGGAAACTCTGGGATGAGGTCACGTTAGAGCGGAGAGAGAGATCAGGTGGAAAGTGAAAGTAAAATTGTCAGGAGGAGAATGCGTAAAACCCCTTCAGCACATTAGACGAACAGTGGGCTCAGCACAGCGAGGAACGCTCCATAACACAGCTGTGGCTTTTATTATAGTCTTTATTCTGCAGAGACTCCATTACCTGTTGGACTATAATATCACAGGAGTTATTGACTAACTGCCATAGGAGTCTGTGGGGATTTATTATTTTTTGCTTGGTGACCAGCTGCAAGCTGCGCCGTTTGCAGCGTACACAACGTGTCTGCTTCTATAACCAGGTGAGTCCTTTACCTTTCTGTGGAAACATACCAGGGTCTGTCTGGGAAAGGAGTAGCATGCATGGGGAGGGAGGGAGGGAGCACCCGCTGCTACCTGCTGGAGCTTTGTCATTAAATCCAGACAGTCAGGCCCAGACAATGAGCCCGACATTTTTTTTTCCACAACTCGTTTGTCCCCCTTGCTGAATGATTTATGGTTTCACCCTTTTATTTTGAAATTTTGTATAAATGTTTAATTTTTTAAAATGTATTATTATTTTTTTTTACTAATGCCTTGTCCAGAAGCTTGCAATAGCTCATAAAAAATGTATTTATTTATTTAACGGGATTTATTCTGAATTTGATGTTATTTTTTTTTCCTCGAAAATTGTTTAATTTCCTACTTTTCGACATTTTTTCACAACTCGTGATTCAATTTCAGTTTGTCCCCCTTGTTAGATGATTTATGGTTTGATCCTTTCTTTTTTAAATTTTGTATAAATGTTTAATTTTTTTTTTACTATTGCCTTGTCCAGAAGCTTGCAATAGCTCATAAAAATTAATTAATTTATTTATTTATTTAACGGGATTTATTCTGAATTTGATGTTATTGTTTTTGTACTGACTTGTTTTCCTCGAAAAATGTTTAATTTCCTACTTTTCGACATTTTTTCACAACTCGTGATTCAATTTCAGTTTGTCCCCCTTGTTAGGTGATTTATGGTTTCACCCTTTTATTTTGAAATTTTGTAAAAATGTTTTTTTTTTTTTACTATTGCCTTGTGCAGAAGCTTGCAATAGCTCATAAAAAATATGTATTTATTTATTTACAATCCCAATTCCAAAAATGTAATTTTCTTTGTAGAGTTTTCAATTGAATATGTAAAAAAAAAAAAAGATGATAGCAAATTATCACAATCACACATTTTAAACTATTAATTGAGAGACTTTATTTTTCATTGTACTGTTTATTTTTCATTGTACTGACTTGTTTTCCTCGAAAAATGTTTAATTTCCTAATTTTTGACATTTTTTCACAACTCGTGATTCAATTTCAGTTTGTCCCCCTTGTTAGATAATTTATGGTTTCACCCTTTTATTTTGAAATTTTGTAAAAAATGCTTAATTTTTTTAATTTTTTTTTTTTACTATTGCCTTGTCCAGAAGCTTGCAATAGCTCATAAAAAATTATTTATTTACAATCCCAATTCCAAAAATGTCCCCAGATTCTGTCTAAAATGTGTGATTGTGATAATTGGCTATCATCATTTTTTTTTAACATATTCAATTTTAAACTCTACAAAGAAAATGCATTAAACTATTAAATGATAGACTTTATTTTTCATTGTAAATATACTCTCATTCTAAATTTGATGTTATTGTTCTTTTACTGACTTGTTTTCCTCGAAAAAAAATTAATTTCCTACTTTTGCCTTGTCCAGAAGCTTGCAATAGCTCATAAAAAATATGTATTTATTTATTTACTTACTTTCTTACTTACTTACTTACAATCCCAAAAATGTCCTAAAATGTCTAAAACGTGTGATTGTGATAATTTGCTGCTATCTTTTTTTTTTAACATATTCAATTGAAAACTCTACAAAGAAAATTTATTAAACTATTAATTGATAGACTTTATTTTTCATTGTAAATATACTCTCATTTCCGAATTTGATGTTATTGTTTTTGTACTGACTAGTTTTCCTCGAAAAATGTTTCATTTCCTACTTTTTGAAATTTTTTCACAACTCGTGATTCAATTTCAGTTTGTCCCCCTTGTTAGATGATTTATGGTTTCACCCTTTTATTTTGAAATTTGGTAAAATGTTTAATTTTTTTTTTTTTTTTTTTTTTTTTACTATTGCCTTGTCCAGAAGCTTGCAATAGCTCATAAAAAAATTATTTATTTATTTATTTACTTACTTACTTACAATCCCAATTCCAAAAATGTCCCCAGATTCTGTCTAAAATGTGTGATTGTGATAATTTGCTGCTATCTTTTTTTTTAACATATTCAATTGAAAACTCTACAAAGAAAATGCATTAAACTATTAATTGATAGACTTTATTTTTCATTGTAAATATACTCTCATTCTAAATTTGATGTTATTGTTTTTTTACTGACTTGTTTTCCTCGAAAAAAAATTAATTTCCTACTTTTGCCTTGTCCAGAAGCTTGCAATAGCTCATAAAAAATATGTATTTATTTATTTACTTACTTTCTTACTTACTTACTTACAATCCCAATTCCAAAAATGTCCTAAAATGTCTAAAATGTGTGATTGTGATAATTTGCTGCTATCTTTTTTTTTTAACATATTCAATTGAAAACTTGAAAACTCTACAAAGAAAATTTATTAAACTATTAATTGATAGACTTTATTTTTCATTGTAAATATACTCTCATTTCCGAATTTGATGTTGTTGTTTTTGTACTGACTAGTTTTCCTCGAAAAATGTTTCATTTCCTACTTTTCGAAATTTTTTCACAACTCGTGATTCAATTTCAGTTTGTCCTCCTTGTTAGATGATTTATGGTTTCACACTTTTATTTTGAAATTTGGTAAAAATGTTTAATTTTTTTTTTTTTTTTTTACTATTGCCTTGTCCAGAAGCTTGCAATAGCTCATAAAAAAATATTTATTTACAATCCCAATTCCAAAAATGTCCCCAGATTCTGTCTAAAATGTGTGATTGTGATAATTGGCTATCATCATCTTTTTTTTTTAACATATTCAATTGAAAACTCAACTCAAACTACAAAGAAAATGCATTAAACTATTAATTGATAGACTTTATTTTTCATTGTAAATATACTCTCATTTCCGAATTTGATGTTATTGTTTTTGTACTGACTAGTTTTCCTCGAAAAATGTTTCATTTCCTACTTTTCGACATTTTTTCACAACTCGTGATTCAATTTCAGTTTGTCCTCCTTGTTAGATGATTTATGGTTTCACCCTTTTATTTTGAAATTTTGCAAAAAGGTTTAATTTTCTTTTTTTTTTTTTACTATTGCCTTGTCCAGAAGCTTGCAATAGCTCATAAAAATATTTTGTTATTTATTTACTTACCTTCTTACTTACTTACTTACAATCCCAATTCCAAAAATGTCCTAAAATGTCTAAAATGTGTGATTGTGATAATTTGCTATCATCTTTTTTTTTATAACATATTCAATTGAAAATTCTACAAAGAAAATTTATTAAACTATTAATTGATAGACTTTATTTTTCATTGTAAATATACTCTCATTTCCGAATTTGATGTTATTGTTTTTGTACTGACTAGTTTTCCTCGAAAAATGTTTCATTTCCTACTTTTCGACATTTTTTCACGACTCGTGATTCAATTTCAGTTTGTCCCCCTTGTTAGATGATTTATGGTTTCACCCTTTTATTTTGAAATTTGGTAAAATGTTTAATTTTTTTTTTTTTTTTTTTTTTACTATTGCCTTGTCCAGAAGCTTGCAATAGCTCATAAAAATATTTTATTTATTTATTCATTTATTTATTTATTTATTTATTTATTTATTTACTTACTTACTTACTTACAATCCCAATTCCAAAAATGTCCCCAGATTCTGTCTAAAATGTGTGAATGTGATCATTTGCTATCATCATTTTTTAAACATATTCAATTGAAAACTCTACAAAGAAAATATATTAAACTATTAATTGATAGACTTTATTTTTCATTGTAAATATACTCTCATTCTAAATTTGATATTGTTTTTGTACTGACTTATTTTCCTCACTTTTCAGCATTTTTTCACAACTCGTGATTCAATTTCAGTTTGTCCCCCTTGTTAGATGATTTATGGTTTCACCCTTTTATTTTGAAATTTGGTAAAATGTTTAATTTTTTTTTTTTTTTTTTTTACTATTGCCTTGTCCAGAAGCTTGCAATAGCTCATAAAAAATATGTATGTCCCAAGATTCTGTCTAAAATGTGTGAATGTGATCATTTGCTATCATCATTTTTTAAACATATTCAATTGAAAACTCTACAAAGAAAGTGTATTTAATTATTAATTGATAGACTTTCTTTTTCATGATGCTCATTCTGAATTTGATGGCTGCAACACGTTCCAAAAAAGCTGCGTCAGGGGCATTATTACTACCGTATTACACCATCTTTTCTTTGGACAACACTCAGCAAACGTTTAGGAAGTGAGGACTGTGATAGTTGAAACTCTGTCTGCTTCCTGCTTGTTTTGTATCTTCAGTTGCTCAGCAGTTTGAGATCTCTGCTGTTGCATTTTGAGCTTCATGACACATCACACACTGTTACTTGTAGACTGGTTTGGACGGTAGACAGACCAGTCTAGTAGCTGCATTATTTACTTTTTAAGACTTGCTATTGTAAAACGTGCAGGATGTGCAGGAGTTGGTTCATCTAACCCTGTAATTGGCAGCATATTTCACTCCACAACACAGTCCTGTACCACAACAGATGTTGGTTTTTGAAGGTTGTTGGAGGTGTTGGTAACAATCTGGATGATCTCTTTCCTTTTTAACCCCGAGGACACGACATCTTTGATTTATAGGTGTGTGGCGAAACTCTCAGCTCACGAGACGAGATGAGACACGATGTTGGGTTCCCGAGAACGAGACGAGTTGCACATGCATTTATTTATTTTTTTTAATTATCTTTTTTATTGATTCCACATATCAACATTCCAACGACATTTTACATGTGCTGTAGAATTTTCCAACAGTAGTAGAATATTCACATACTTCCCCACCAGGGAGCAGAGACATAGTTTGACACAAATTATCAAGTTTTACCTCTCTTGCATCGTCCCTTTTTCTCCCGTTGGAGGGTAAACATATCAAATAAACATATGAACAATGAACAAGTTTGTAGCCTGAACCAAGGGGGTCAATAATCTACAATACACAGTGCCCTTACTGTACAAAGTCTGCTCTCAATGGAGACACAAAATCAACCCAGTTTTTCCAGTATATTATAAAAGTATCTGTTTTTAGTCTAGTTGAGAAAGTCAGTTTCTCCATTCTATATATATCCAGCATTACCTCGACCCAATCCTCTATTTTTGGTGCTTCTGTTTTTAGCCATTTTCTGTTGATGGCCTTTTTAGCCTGCACATGCATTTAGAAATGTTTTAATATAACTCTTTACCTGCATAATGTAAGCATAAGCTCTTACTAAACTTCTTCTTCCACAAATTGAAACAAAAACTAAAATTTATAAAAGTTAAAATGAGATAAATAAAATTAAATATTTCTTTCTTTTTTTCAAGTGCAAACAATATAAGCCGTGTTTCCTTTAGGACAGAGGTGTCAAACTCTGGCCCGCGGGCCAAATTTGGCCCGTAGTATAATTATATTTGGCCCGCGAGGAAATACCAAATGACAACCAGAGTGTTTTGGCTTGAACACAGTAGATCAGTGTGGAGCAAACTGAGCAACAATTAAAGTGTCTTTATGCACTTTTTCTTGCTAGTCCAAGGCTTGAATGGCTGCACATTCATTGAAGGATATTATTATTAGTCATTTGGTTTATTATTGTTATTTTATTCTCATATTTATTTTTAGCCTGTGGAAAAAGATTACTGTTAAATTTAAATTTAAAGAAGGCCGCATATAAAATAAAGGGACATACGATTTTTATTTAAATTTTATTGAAGAAATGAATGCCATTGATGTGTATGTTTGTTTTATTTGATATTCGATTTTGCATGTTTGCAATATTAAGTTATATCAAGCTTTGCTTGTTCCATTTCGTTTGAACTTGTTTAGGTCCATTTTTTCAATAAATATCAATGTTGGCCCGCGACTTTGTCCAAGTTTTAAATTTTGGCCCACTGTGTATTTGAGTTTGACACCCCTGCTTTAGGGGGAAGACTGGCCACCAGGAAAGTCTCAGGCCACGCCCCCTCTAATGTCCTCTCACTCTCACAACAAGGTCCCCAGAGGGATTTATGAGACTCTGCAGGTGACGTATGATTTTAAATCGTTGCGTAGTCGCTTAGCGACAGTTCTGACCATGATCAGCGATGGATTAAACACAGAGAAGCAACTGTGGCTGCCGCCGCTAACTGTGCACAACATCAGCAGCTGATCATAAACAAAGCTAACTGTGCTGTGTGAGTGTCTGGTGCTTGTTGTAAACAAACAGAGATCGCTAAGTGAACACCTCCTGCAGCAGCAGCACATACACACTGTACTGCTACAGAGCTAACTGTTAGCCTGTTAGCACATACACACTGTACTGCTACAGAGCTAACTGTTAGCCTGTTAGCACATACACACTGTACTGCTACAGAGCTAACTGTTAGCCTGTTAGCACATACACACTGTACTGCTACAGAGCTAACTGTTAGCCTGTTAGCAGGACTGTGCCGTTGGCTCCTGCAACGTTATTCTGGCTGCTTCCCTCCTTCTCCTCCTCTTCTTCTCCTCCTCTTCTTCTTTTCCTTCTACTGCCCCACGGGTCACAAATTTCGCAATACAGATTTGTAATACAACGGGAAACATCACTGAGTTTAATCTTGTCACACCCCTAATGATTTACACAAAAAACATTGAAATGTGGACTCATCAGACCACAGCACACTTTTCCACTTTGTGTCAGTCCATCTCAGACGAGCTCGGGGCCCGGAGAAGTTGGCGGTGTATCTGGATGTTGTTGATCAGGCTGTTTCTTTACAAAGTATAGAGTCTTAAGTGCTGCTACAAACTGTGTTTACTGGCAATGTTCATCTGAAGTGTTCCTGAGCCCATGTAGTAATGTCCCTGATCCAGTCACATATGTTTTTAACCCTCTATGGCAGCCATTCTCAACCTTGGGGTCGGGACCCCAATTGGGGTCGCGAGATGATTTCTGGGGGTCGCCAAATCATTTTGGAAGTCAGCTCTGTCTCCACTGTGTTAAAGTGTTCATGTGTTTTAGTCATTTTTGGTCATTTAATGTCTTTTTTTGTCATTTTGTGTCTTTTTTTGGTGATTTTGTGTCTTTTTTTGGTAATTTTGTGTCTTTTTTTGGTAATTTTGTGTCTTTTTTTGGTGATTTTGTGTCTTTTCTTTTGTGATTTTGTGTCTTTTTGGTTATTTCGTGTCTTTTTTGGTAATTTTGTGTCTTTTTTGTCATTTTGTGTCTTTTTGGGTGATTTTGTGTCTTTTTTTTGGTAATTTTGTGGGTTTTTTTGGTGATTTTGTGTCTTTTTTTGGTCATTTTGTTTCTTTTTTGGGTGATCTGAACTGTGCGCGTGAGATTGTGTTCAGTGAGCGGGGGTCATGGACAACATGCATGTTAAATTGGGGGTCGCGACTCAAAAAGGTTGAGAACTACTGCTCTATGGTACGGTGTTGCCCTCAAGCAACATACCAATTTTTGGCCTGTCAAATTTCTACAATGCATCTTTTTGAGTGATGCGATACTTTAAAAAAGAAGGCAGAGTATAGGGAACCACTAGCAATGCTTTAATTTGTCACATGACCTCCAGGAGGTCATATTGAAACCCTATTTTGCAGACTTTTCTGCAAAAGGAAACAGCTTTGCCATTTTGTGCCATAAAAAATTGCTACTCCACACAAGAAACCGGTTTAAAAAAGTTCCTTTTATGATGTTTTAAAATGTAAGATATTTCGTATTGTACCCTGTTGAAGCTACTGAATCTTTTACACATGTCTATTAAAAAGATAATGTTCAAATTGAGAAAAAAAAAAATATTTTTCACTTGCTTCGCTTGTGCACCGTTATGGTACTATGTTGCCTACAGACGACAAACCCCAAAAAACTTCCCCAAAAAAAAAAAAAAAAAAAAAAAAAATATATATATATATATATATATATATAACATTTCTTCAGGGTGGACCAGCCAATTTCAGCTGAGTGCGGTTAAGTATAATGGATGAATGAATGAATGAATGATGGATTGTAGATGGTAAAATCCTTAAAATTTGTTGGGAAACATTGTTCCTAAACTGTTGGATTCTTTTTCCCAAAGTGTTGACCCTCGCCCCATCCATGCTTGTGAACAACTGAGCCTTTGGATCTGTATTATTCAGCTTTTTTTGTACAGAATCATCAATCCTTGCTGCTCTGTAGCCAATGCTCCAAGCATATATTATTCTATGGCTGATAACGCCTGGGCCAAAATAAATATACATATGAGATAAACTACAGTCCAATGATTTCAGCACCAGGAACCGTCCACAGCGTGGGAGGATCTGAAAATGGAGCAAAGACAGATGTGCCAAACTTGTGGCTTCATATTCCAAAACACTTGAGGCTGTAATTGCTGCCAAAGGTGCCACCACAAAGTACTGAGCAAAGGCTGTGAATACTTATACACATATTATATTTTCGTTCTTTATTTCTAATAAATTTGCAAACATTTAAAAAAAACTTTAGTTGTCATTATGGGGTATTTTGTGTTGGATTTTTAGGAAAAAAAATGAATTGAACATAACATTCTTTAACATAAAGAAATGTGCAAAAAGTGAAGTGCTGTGAATACTTTGCGTAGGCGCTGTAGCTGTCATGCCCTCAGCTGCCCGTCATGCCCTTCGTGCCCTGCCCACGCCTCCTTATAATTTGCCGCCTGCCTTCCTGCAATTATGGTTTTTGACACAAGTGTCTTTTGTTGTGATTCTGACTTGTTGTTTGGTGAAAGGAAAGGCTTCACACATCAGTGCTGGGTTTGATTGCATTCCTTCATGCAATGTTCAATGATTCATTCATAGTGCTGATATTGAAACTGACTTTTGCTGTTGCAGTTTCTTGACCGTTACTACAAGGCATGTAGTTAATAACACCGGTACTCACTCAGAGAGGAATTTACTCTCCCAGGAAGTACCTGTTAATTAAATAAAATATTGACAGTGTCTCTAAGTCTCTGAAGAAAAATGCAGCCAGCCGGTGTGATCAATCAAAGCCTTTAGTTACCTGCAGCACGGAGAGAGTCCTCAGCAATCTCTCCCGACAAAAGAAACTTTCCATGCTTATATACAATGTC
This sequence comes from Centropristis striata, assembly GCF_030273125.1. Classification (NCBI taxonomy): domain Eukaryota; kingdom Metazoa; phylum Chordata; class Actinopteri; order Perciformes; family Serranidae; genus Centropristis; species Centropristis striata. The sequence continues at coordinate 1,163,231 of NC_081529.1, forward strand.
AGTCTTACATGATCAAAGGACAGGAGATGTTACAGATGAAGTCGCGTCTTAATGTAATTAACAAACATGATCCAGACATTACAGAGTAGTGAGAGAAACTTCAAAGAAACAATAGAACATGGATTGGGAACACAACCAGTCAGATACTTGCCATGCAGTTGGCCTGTCTGCCCATTTATCCATGAGACATGATTTAATTTAATGTTGTGTAAATGTTTATTGTTTAAATATCAAGAATGTAATATTATTTTTCCACAAATCCCCCGTTTTGACACTCATGTGTCAACAAAATATCACTAAATGAATTGCTATGAAAGTATAGACTGCAAAAAAAACATTAGTGTTAACTAAAAGAAAAAATGTTTAAGATTTAACACATAAAATAAAATGAAATAAAATAAAAGGAATTTTCAAAATGAAACAGAAGAAATTTCAAAAACAAAAACATTTCTATGCTTTTTCTCCGTCAAACTCATCTTCAGTGTTAGAGTTTTCTTGAGTCCATTCTGATATGTGGTGCTCATTTGGTTCAGTTTGTGATTCAGTTAGTAACCACAACAGTGGGTTGTTTTGGATGATTTTTTTGTCCATTCAATAAAAAAAGCACCAAAATGTTCAAACAATTTATCCACATCAAAACCCCCAGGGTTTCCAAAAAGTCTGTTCAAGTCGCTGTTGTTTCGTCCTTGTCAGCTGCTATTGTCCCGTCTTCTTCTTCTGGGGTCTCCTTCTGACCCTGCAGTGGTGACATGTGGGGATGGGTACCGAATTCGGTACTTTTGTAGGTACCGACCGAATTCCGTCGGTACTACCGAGTACCGATTCATGTAAAATCAAACGGTACCATGTTTCGGTATCTAAACGGCGTTAACTTTAAACTGATCATTGATTTCAACCCGTTTTCATTTGACGTCTTTGATTAACAAGCGTCCTGTCTGCTCACCGCGGCCACTAGCTGCTGCCCTCTTCCATCCCGGCGCAGAGACGAACAGCCGGCTCTAGGCCTGCTAGCCGCCAGCTGCTATCTCTCCAATGTCTCTACCCGGGCTTGGCCTTCGTCTGCCTCCAGATTGGACCTTCCTTACTCCGTTTGCTCTCTCCATTCTTCTGTTGACCAGTCATTAACAGCTAGCAGCTAGCTGCTGCATCTCTGGACCGGTGCTGCGCCGCACAGCTACGACGTCATCACAACAAATCACACGTGCACTTGCAACTTTTTTTTTTTTTTTCTCCTCCGTGCACTTGCCACCTGAGAGCTCCTCTGCATTCTTTGATAACACTGTTCACTCAACAATAAAGCACTGCTCATCCTGGATTTTATATTGTTTTGATATATTTTTTTAAAGTTTATATTTTGAGAAATAAATATGTTGAATTGAAAAAAAATGGATTTTATTATTAAACAAATTAACATTTATTACCACATAAACAAACGCAAAAGCACCGAAAATTGGTACCGTTGAGTACCGGTACCGATTCCCAGGTACCGGGTATCGGTACCGTATCGGTTCAAATGTGAAAGGTACCCTAGTGACATGTCACTTCTGCCTCCTTCGCCATCGATGGTAATGTATCCTTGTTGTTCCCTGGTCGCCTGATGACCAGGGCTGGAACGAGGAGTCCGATGGTGGGAATGCAGCCATGACCCCACGGCCAAGGTGTTCCTTCTGGTCCCGCTGGTTAAGCCGTCGCCTGGCTGGTCAGTACTGGGAAACATGGAAGCAGAAGTCCCTGTCAGCTACTGGGACAGCAGTTGGTTGGTTGTCGGTAGCACCTGATGGTCCCCTCCACCTGGGTCGGCACCAACGCTTCCTCCTGAGGTCCTTGACAACGACCCCGTCTCCAGGCTGGATGTTGTGGAGTTGCTGGTTGGTTCAGGAAGGGCAGCTTTCATCTTTGGAAAGATAAACTTGCAGAGCATGGTTATTTGCACAACAAAAAAAATAATTTTATATAATTTTGCATACCATAATCTATTGACAATATTCACCATCCCCCGTTTTGACACATGACAATGGGTCAAATGTTGCCAAAAAGAGGAAAAATTGATTTTGGAAGTACTGAAGGGCCATCTGTGTTCACCCAGACTACAGATAAGATTTGTGTGCACCCTTTATTTTGTCATAATGCCTTCTCCCTGCATCAGCTCCTGTCTGAGATAAGGAAACATCATTAAGGAAGAAAACATCATTTCTGCAGGTGCCCTTTCAGAAAAAGGGCACCTGCAGAAATGGGGGAGGCTTGAGACAAAGCAGCAGCTTTAGCAGCAATTCTCAGCAGTGGAATTGTTTTGTGACACTGGATCAGTGGAACCTGTTTGAGGTTTACATTTACACACAATGCTGGCAGGAGTCATACAAGACAAGAGGTTAATGATGAGAGGTTTATGAGCAATTAGCTTTCCTGTAGAAGTGAGAAAACCACGTTTTTTCCATAAAGCTTTTGTAAAGTTTTGACACATTGAAAGCATACTGAGAGTCAATAACACCGTAATTAGTAACACATAATTCAGCAGCCTGTGCAGACGGGTTGTTAGGCAGGCTTAAACTATTAATTATACTGTGTTTAGTAAATACAGCATTGGAAGCATAAGATGGATCTCTCATGGCTGAAAACATCCACATTAACAAAGCATCAGAATTAGGAAGGTGTGTTAAAAGAAAACATTGCATGGTTTTGACACAGTGTCAAACACGTCCAGACAGGACTGTGGTCCTCATCGTGAAACTGTAGGAAGCAAAATTGATTGGTTTTTAAGAACAGTACATGTAATAATCACGTTCTGAAACGAAAAGGTTAAAAGGTTTTGTCAGGTCTGGAAGTCTTGAAACAAAGAGATTTAGGCAAGACTTGTTATCAGTCAGTGAGAGCAGTGTTTGCCTCAGGGCTCCAAGTCAAAAAAGAAAGGAAAACCACAAAAAAATTTAAAACCCATGGATGGCAATAGCCTGCTTAATCTATGGAATACATAATTTGTTTGTTTGTTTTGATACATTAAGAAATTCCTAGGTCCTAATTTGCGGCCTTCTAATAATGATTATATGATGAAAATAACGTACCAATTGTGATATGAGTTGCAACTTTATTTGTGATAGTTTATGACTATTTTCCAGAAAACAAAGCAATGACACTGTATCACTTTGTCAGTTGCTTTTTGTAGCAAAACACACCAGAAGATTACCAACCTTGAATAAACAAACAATCACATGGTGGCTGCCAGGTTTCAGCTACAGTCGCCACACAAAGGGTTGGACTGGTACTCTGCCATACGTGTAGCTTTGTTCATTGTTATTGAAAATGGAAGCAAACCGGAACTGTGAGTCAGTGTGAACAGCAGCGCTCAAATGTGCATTTGCTTAAGCCAGCTATCCTCAACCTTGGGGTCGGGACCCCAATTGGGGTCGCAAGATGATTTCTGGGGGTCGCCAAATCATTTTGGAAGTCAGCTCTGTCTCCACTGTATTATTTCATGTCTGTTTTTTGTCATTTTGTGTCTTTTTTTGGTCATTTTGTGTCTTTTTTGTCATTTTGTGTCTTTTTTTTTTTTGTCATTTTGTGTCTTTTTTGGTCATTTTGTGTCTTTTTTTGGTCATTTTGTCTTTTTTTGGTCATTTTGTGTCTTTTTTTTTTTATCATTTTGTGGTCAATTTGTGTCTTTTTTGGTCATTTTGTTTCCTTTTTTGTCATTTTGTGTCTTTTTTTGGTGATTTTGTGTCTTTTTCTGGTGATTTTGTGTCTTTTTCTGGTCATTTTGTGTCTTTTTTGGTCATTTTGTGGTCAATTTGTGTCTTTTTTTGGGGGGAAATCCGAACTGTGCGTGATTGTGTTCAGTGAGCGGGGGGCGCGGACCACATGCATGTTAAATTGGGGGTCGCGACTCAAAAAGGTTGAGAACTACTGGCTTAAGCAATAATTTTAACTGTTTTAGGAGCATTAGGTAAAAAAATTAGATTGAGTTACCCAAAACCACTGTTCCTGAGTCTACAAGAGTGTAGACATTAATATCTTGGGCATGAAGTGTTAACTCAGGGGAGCATTTGAAATCCTTTGTTAAATCTTTTGGTGTGTGTGTGTGTGTGTGTGTGTGTGTTCTATGTTAATGTGCTGCTCAATGCTCTGACCTTTCCCGCTGTCTCCTGTTGCTGTGTTGTCTGGACTCCTGGAGAAATTGACAGTATCTTTGGTAGCCCGATATCTCTGTCTGTTGTTCCGTCTGTCCATCTGGTACTTCAGCCGGTTTTTCTTTCGGCTGCCGTTCTCTCCTTGAGGCCTGGATGTTGCTCCTGGTCTCCTCCTCCCTCTGTCAGATCCTCCTGTTGTTCTGTCGGACCTGCCCATTGTTGTTATTCCTCTCGGCCTGTAAGGTTTGTGTCCAGACGGTCGATGTCGTTGTTGTCTTCCTGCAGAAGCATGTAGACATAACTTGGTTCTTGAGGTCCAGCGGGGTGGACAAATCAGGAAACAGCATTTGCTCTTCTTCAGTGTCCGGGCTTTCTGCTCCTGTTGCCCCCTGTGGAGTCTAGACGGAATGGTCCAAAAAGTGAAAGTGAGGAGCATTTATGGGTACAAGTCAGGAACCGGCCTACTTTACTTATTTCAAGGGTGCTGAATCCAAAAAAAATGGTTCCCAAGCGAAATTTTGAGTTTTTGACCCTCATTTGCATATCAAAATGGCGGCAAAATTGCCCATCTTGCTCAGTCGTTGGACCATTTCCCCTTAGTTTTTTTGTAAGTAGGCAATCAAAGATGAGGAAATTAAGTTTGCAAAATACCAACTTTTAGGGTGAAATTAAGCATTATTTGTGTCATTTTTTAAGGCCGACATAAATATTCAATCAATATCACTTTTAAATGTTCCAGTTGGTATTTTGCATATATATATACATATATATATATATATATATATATATATATGTATATATACATAAAAAAGGCACTGAGCCTCCACTATATCCTTGCTCTGACTCTAGACTATAGATCCAGAAACTTAATTTCCTCATCTTTGATTGCCTACTTACAAAAAAACTAAGGGGAAATGGTCCAACGACTGAGCAAGATGGGCAATTTGGTGGCAATTTGATACAAATTAGAAGGTCAAAAAATCAAATGTTCGTTTGGGAACCATTTTTTTTGGACTCAGCACCCTTGAGATATGTAAGGTAGGCCGGTTCCTGACTTGTACCCATAAATGCTCCTCACCTCTTATAGAAGGCCTTTATTCTGAAATCCGTCTAGACTAGTGGAGGCGTCCTGGCTGGAGGACATGGAGCTTCATTCTCTATGTTCCCTCTTTTCATACACACACCTTCCTTCTTCTCTTTGCTGTACCACTAAACATTTTACCGACTCAGCTTCTCTGAATGTTGCCTCTATTTCCCGTTTCTCAAAAGCTTGCCAGTCAATGTTTGTCTTTCCTACTTTCTGTCTCTCTTCCAGCATAATCTTACTCCTCCTCAAATAATCAGTACTCAGTGTGCTTGTTAAAGGAAATGCCCCCTGAGTCAAGTTATGCCATAATGGGACATTTTCAACCACATTTTCTCCCCATCTCCATGTCATCATTTTATCAGGGCCTGTAAGGTCAGATAAATGTTTTAATTTCCCCAATGTATTCCCCATTTGACTCACTGGGACAGGTGTGCTTCAACTTCCAATGGACTTATCTTTCACACACAAAAAACACTCACACTGATCGTTCCATACACAGTATGGTCAGATCTTATCATACACACACTAACTTTGTGTAACTTTTAATTCAGCCAGGTGGTTTGTACGACACGTTATCACAAAGCTTCTTGCTTTATCTTTGTATACTTCCACTCATACGTCCATCTGATTTTAATAGGACATTTCACCCTGAGTGTGCCTTAAAACGTACTTATTTTGTTAATTCCTGTACTATTTCTTTCTTTTTTTCCCCTTAAATATAACTTTGGTCCCAGACCAACACGTGTTTTCCCTGCCCGAAACTCAGTGGCTTTTTACACGAACAGGTTTCTCAACCCCCAACGTGGAATTAAATAGACTGAGACAGTCGAAACTACGGTAAGATCATTACATGAACTGTCTACCAAGGATTTAAATACCACAAGGAATGATTAATAACACCGGTACTCACTCAGAGCGGGATTTCCCTGTTTGCCAGCGCCTACCTGTTAATCCCTCCCGGTGGGAGTCAGCAGAAAGTCCAATCCTGCCGACAACGCCAAAAATGTAGTTGCAGTTTCCTCCCAAAATATTGAGTTTTTCTAAGTCTCTGAAGAAAAATGCAGTAAGCTGGTGTGATCAATCAAAGCCTTTAGTTACGTGCACGGAGAGAGTCAGAGAGAGCAATTTCTCCCGACAAAAGAAACTTCCCATGCTTATATACAATGCCTCAGTCTGACATGATCACAGGACAGGAGATGTTACAGATGAAGTTGCGTCTTAATGTAATTAACAAACATGATCCAGACATTACAGAGTAGTGAGAGAAACTTCAACGAAACAATAGAACGTGGATTGGGAAACACAGCCAGTCAGATACTTGCCATGCAGTTGGCCTGTCTGCCCATTTATCCATGAGACATGATTTAATTAAATGTTGTGTAAATGTTTATTGTTTAAATATCAAGAATCTAATACTATTTTTCCACACTTTACTTCATGCTTCATCCATTTTTAAAAGCAAGAAGTGGCTTGCGCATGGCACGAAGATGTGCATCCTCGATTTTCGAAATCATTTATCAAAATATCATTATTTACGTAGGATGTGTTGTGGCATTGCACTGTTTCCGATCGGACGCCTTTTAGGGGAGCTCCGCCCCCTTTTGGGGGCCCCCGCCCCCTATCAATGAAGCCACGCCCCTTTCAGGGGAGCTCCGCCCCATTGTGTGATACCTACACCTGCTTAGTAACACAATTCACTCTGCATTTCCATGCCTGAAGACATTGACTGAAAAGTAAGTGTTTTATCCATTTAATCTCCCACTATATGAAAACATACTTCCTAGGGGCACTGCAATTGTGATTCAAAAGCAAAATGATCAACAGGAACAATAATATACCTCCTGTTCACTGTCATCCCAGCTAAAATCTCATGTGATGTGCACACATTCTTTCCCACCAAATATTGTTCCTTCATAAATACCAGTTCATGGTTTTACACATCTGGTCCCAGGAGATTTAATCAAACTCATCCTGATGTGACAGAATCAACCTGTGAGAAGTTTCTCAATGTTTTTCCAAGTTAAATTCTATTTCCTTGCTTTGCTGTTAGGACATTTGGTCTTGATGTTCTCAAAAAACTGGCAACACCAAAGGCCATGTGACTGTTTGGCCATGTTGACTGAGGAGGAAATTCAGTCTTGTTGCTGCACATACCACACACATAATGCCAAGTTCACTTCGAGTCTTGGCAGGAAGCACTTTTGCAAGTCATACCACTTTCTCTTTCACTGTCACTTTTGGGAGTGTGTAAATATTTGCTGTAGAGCAGTAGTTCTCAACCTTTTTGAGTCTCAAAATGACCAAGAGAGACTCAAAATGACCAAAAAAGACACAAAATTACCCAAAAAAGACATTAAATGACCAAAAAGACTAAAACACATTAACACATGAACACTTTAACACAGTGGAGACAGAGCTGACTTCCAAAATGATTTGGCGACCCCCAGAAATCATCTCGCAACCCCAATTGGGGTCCCGACCCCAAGGTTGAGAACAGCTGCTCTAGAGCAGGGGTCCCCAAACTTTTTTTTGGTGGGGGCCACATCAACTTTTCTTCCTGTGATGGGGGGCCGGGGTCAGTCTATAACAGGAAATGATATGGGCCAAAGTGACCACCAGTGTTATTGTGTAAATATAACGTTCATTTGTTGGCCGTGGCACCACCTGTTGGTTTGCAAAAAAGTAATAAAAAGTCTTCACATGTTTATTTGAAGTACCACAGATATTCCTTTTATTTTGTAGAAAATAAAAACAAAAGCTGATGCCAGTTAACAATGAGGTGTTTCCACATTTTGTTGACCGACTCTCTTCCGTTAGCTTGACTTGCTGCGAAAACTTGCTGCGAAAACTTGACGCTTACGGCTCGGCATCACGTAGTTCGGAATATACCATTGTGTGAGGGGGTGAAAATGAGCTACTACTGTAAATAATTCACAACTAAGGTCAATTTTAATTAGAACGCCTACCTTAATCATTACATGTGGATATTTTATAAATAAATATATAATAAATGCAATTTTAAAAAAACAGGCCATGTTTAGAGGGATTGTTTGGGATAGTTAAGTGGGCCACTCCAATTGCTTTGGCGGGCCGGTAGTGGCCTGCGGGCCGTAGTTTGGGGAGCCCTGCTCTAGAGCTGCGAGTGATTAAATGCAATTGATGCCAATAAAACTCCGGGTGGAATGCACCAGTGCCTTGGGGAGGGCAACATGGACAAAAGCTTTCATTATATAATTTTATATGACTGTAATTGTATGCATCAGTGATTTAGAGCAACCACACTTCTTACAACTTCTCATTCATTTCAAGTGTCACAGGTTTTTGAAGGAAACAAGAATTGGGTTTCAGACTTGTCTAAGACATATGGAAGAATGTCCAAACACATATCTGATGTTTTATGGACAAAAGGGGACTTGTGTAACTAAGAAATGTATTTATAAGATTCATTGTGAATGAAAATAAGTGTTAAAAGCCCTTTTTTTGTGACAGACATTGTAATCTTACATATAAAATGAAAGTTCTAGTTATACCTGTTGTGACAGATTATTGGTTGAAAATATCTGCATGGATATTCATTATAAATATACATTTCTTATTAGTAATAAACTAAAGAGACTTTAAAAAAACCCAACTTTAATCAAAAACAGCTTAAATGATGGTGATGAATCTTGAAATTTACATTCATGGATGTGAAATTTCCCTATTAAAATATAGAGGTTGGCAATAATACATGGTTTTCTTTTCTTTGTATTCAAAATAAGTAATAATGTTTTTTCTTTATTTTAACTTTATTGACACGTTGCCGTGGATACGCATTGCTCTGCTTCTCTCCTGGTGACGGCTTGCCTTGTTAGCCACCTGTCAATCAAAGGTAGCCCCGCCCCAAATCATACGATTCTTTATCTTGTATTTTCTTCTAAATGGGGCCATTATTTACACTATTGACATCAAATTGTCTTGAAGATGATTTTTTACTAGTGATTGAGACCATAGTGTTGTCCTAAAAAAAAAATCTGAGGTAATAAATCAAGTGAGAAGTTTTCTCATTTAGCACTGAAATGAATGAACAGATTTTTTTTGCAGCCAATCTTAGCGCCCCCTGCTGGAATTTTTGGTAGAAAAATGACTTCCAGGCACTTCCTGGTTGGCCTCCATGCTCAGACCAGGAGGTTGCCGCCTGGATACCACCCACACATCAGTCGAGACGAGTTACAGTCTGTCCCGGCTTGTTTCATGTTCTTATCTATAAACATGACATGTAAAATGGCCTCAAGGACAGAATCAACAGTGATAATGAGGTGGAATGTGAGTTTCACTTCCTCTGTGACAAATGTTTTCTCCTGTAATCTTCTCTCAGTGTGTGGGAGAGTGTGTGCTGTTGTGTTTGTCAATGGACATCAAAGGGAAATTACAGCTGATTAATAGTATTCGGAAGGCCTCTTAACAGTTTAGTCTGTTTACTACTTTTAGTCTTTGGACTTTCTTTATACAAGTCAATAAATGGCGCCTGCACTTCTATCAGATAATCCACCACTTCCCCCAGAAAGTTGTTACAATTACAAATGTTTTGGTATTCACGTTTCTTTCTTTTGTTTGCATTAGAACCAGGCTTGGAATTTCGTCATTTTAGGGGCAAGGCCATTTGGCCTTCCTGTTCACACTTATTTTAAGGGCACAAAGGCCACATGACAGGGCATAAAGGCTGTTTGGTTAAATTACGCTGGTTTTACCTTTCAGATTAATACCTTAACATTCTCATTCACCAAGAAACATTAATGCACAATATATTAAATATATTAGAAAGGACCTTTTTGAAATATGACAAATGAACCTGTTTTGAAAAGATGGCAAAATGAATCTCCTGCCTGAGTTCATCTAAGAGTAAGGAAAGAGAAATGCCTCCTCCTGCCATAAAAAGGAACCTGCTGAGGTGAAATTTACATCAGCTAAATGTGGAGCCCTTGTTCCTGAGGTGGGGAAGACATTTGCGCTATCCCACCTAGCTAGCTATCGCTAGTTTTCATGACGCAAAAATGTAACGTTAAGGAGTCAACTTTAAATAGGCTAATACAATGGTAATTACCTATCAATAGTACTTTCTATAAACACGTTAATGTTAAGTTCTGTCAAACACTACCACATACTTCAGTCACAACATATCAAACAGCTTGTCCGCTAGCTTACCTGGCCACCTTGGCCATAAATGAACATTTTTTTCACAGGGCATCAAGACCAGAGTGTGGGGCAACTACGGCCATGGCCGTCGTGAAATTCCCACCCTGATTAGAACAACACAAAAAAATGTAGAGAAAAAAAAATAATTTCACACAAAACTCCAAAAATGGACTGGACAAAATTATTGGCACCCTCAACTTAATAATTGGTAGCATACCCTTTGGAAAAAATAACTGAAATGAATCGCTTCCTGTAACCATCAATGAGTTTCTTACACCTTTTTACTTGAATGTTGGACCACTCTTGTTTTGCCAACTGCTCCTGGTCTCAGATTTGAAGGGTGCCTTCTCCCAAATGCTGTTTAGAGATCTCTCCATAGGTGTTCTATGGGATTTAGATCTGGACTCATTGCTGGCCACTTCAGAACCCTCCAGCGCTTTGTCTTCAACCATTTCTGGGTGTTATTTGAAGTGTGCTTTGGGTCATTAACCTGTTGGTAGACCCATGACCTCTGACGGAGACCCAGCTTTCTGACACTGGGCCCTACATTGCGCCCCAAAATTCTTTGGTAGTCTTCAGATTTCATGATGCCGTGCACACAGTCAAGGCATCCAGCGCCAGAAGCAGCAAAGCAACCCCAAAACATCAGTGAACCTCCACCATGTTTGACCGTAGCGACCAAGACTTTTATTTAGCATCACATAAGTGATTTAAACGACGTTTGGAAGCGAGTGGTTATGGCTCGTGTGGTCAGTGTTGGGGAAGTTATTTTGCAAGCTACAAGTTATTTCAGTTTTACACTGAGCAGAGATGAAGTTTGAAACCACTTGCAATAAGTACTTTAAACCACTCATATTGGCAATGTATAAAAACAATACAATACAAAAAAGTTAAAAACCACTCTATTGAATTTATTGCAAAAAAGCATCCACTTGTTTACAGGCCATAAACGTTTTTCTCAGTGTCCATCAGTCAGACACTTGGCTTCCAGAAACCTGCAGTTTCAGTAGTTAAATCAATATAATGCAACTATTTAAATTCTCCTGTAAGTTTAAGTTTAAGAAGGCCTAATCTGAACACACATCAAGTTGAAATACCAAGTTTTTATGAAGCCCAGTGCATCTCTCTCTCTCTCTCTCTGTTAGTTTTATACCATCAACATACTGTCCAACGTTCAGAAACAACAACGTCAAAGAAAAGGACACAAATTTAGGGACAACTTCCTCTTGGAAAAGGGTCTGATATTGTTATTTTGTGACATTTACATCTCTCAGCTCCTCTCTCGTGCAGCACTGACAAAGAGAAATGTTCTCTTGGGTTTCTTCTGACCACACATTTTGCTCTGTCTACACCACCACAGCTCACATACAAGCATGTGACAAATTAAAGGGAAAAACCGCGTTGGATAAGTGGCCAAAAAAAACATTTTCTGCCATGGTTTGGGTCCACTGGTCCATGTTGATGACATAAAAATGTGTGGTTTCTTCCAGGATGAGAGCAAAACCCACAAACAATGCAAATTCTATGTAATGTTGTCTTAACTGCAGAAAAAGTGCTAAAAAGTAATTTAACTACACTACTGGTCAAAAGTTTTAGAACACACCAACTTTTCCAGGATTTAATTTTAAAATGATGCCGTTTAATGTCTCAGTGTACTCTGAAATTAATGCACATTTGCAACATTTAAAATTCTTTATTGAGCATGATAGTGTTTTGAAAATAAAAAAAAGATTCAAAATCACATTTTATGTTGAACTAAAGTACTAAATAAAGACACAAAATTACCAAAAAAAGACACAAAATGACACCAAAAGACTTAAAAAAGACACAAAAAGACACAGAATGACTTACAAAGACATGAAAAGAATTCAAAAATGGACAAAATAGCCCAAGACCCCATAGAGTTAAGTTGTTAACCCATACTTGTATAATTCTGAAATGTACATTATTTTCCAGTTTTGGTTAAGCTTACCTTTTTTTATTTACCTCTGGCAGTTCACCACTTACCTTTGGACCCTTTCAAGCTGTTCATTTGACTTGAACTGCTTGAATTTCAATAAAAAATGGAAAAATTGGGGATGTTCTAAAACTTTTGACCGGTAGTGTACATGAGTCACTATGCAAATAGGAATTCAAAGTGTTTTTAATTGTCCCCATTTTTAGTTCATGGTAACATCATGAATTGAATCTTTTGTGTGTGTTGTGTCTGTGAAAGATGACAGAGCCAAATATCGATCTAGAATACGTCTAACAAGGTTTTCTGCTTCTTGTTCCCTAGTGGCAGCATGACATCATTGAGACACATGGCCCTGCTGTTTCTCTTTGTAAGTATTCTCTCTGCAGCTTGTAGCTCTAACATGTGGTGTGCTTGTACACTATGATTAAAAATGATGTATCTTTGACATGCTTTATATCTACTAGACCAGCTATTCTCAACCTTGGGATCGGGACCCCAACTGGGGTCGCGAGATGATTTCTGGGGGTCGCCAAATCATTTTGGAAGTCAGCTCTGTCTCCACTGTGTTAAAGTGTTCATGTGTTTTAGTCTTTTTGGTCATTTAATGTCTTTTTTTGTCATTTTGTGTCTTTTTTGGTCATTTTGTGTCTTTTTTGGGTCATTTTGTGTCTTTTTTGGTCATTTTGTTTCCTTTTTTGGTCATTTTGTCTTTTTTTGGTTATTTTGTGTCTTTTTTTTGGTCATTTTGTGTCTTTTTTTGATCATTTTGTGGTCCATTTGTGACTTTTTGGTCATTTTGTTTCTTTTTTGGTCATTTTGTGTCTTTTTTTGATCATTTTGTGGTCCATTTGTGACTTTTTGGTCATTTTGTTTCTTTTTTGGTCATTTTGTTTCTTTTTTGGTCATTTTGTGTCTTTTTGGGTCATTTTGTGTCTTTTTTGGGTCATTTTGTGTCTTTTTTGATCATTTTGTGGTCAATTTGTGTCTTTTTTGGTCATTTTGTTTCCTTTTTTAGATCATTTTGTTTCTTTTTTGTGTGATCTGAACTGTGCATGTGAGATTGTGTTCAGTGAGTGGGGGTCGCGGACAACATGCATGTTAAATTGGGGGTCGCGACTCAAAAAGGTTGAGAACTACTGTACTAGACTATTAAAATGCTGCTGTTAATTTGTTGTCTGCTAGGTGTTCCTGAGCACGATCAAACTGTCGAAGGAGGCGTGTATGGACAATTTTAACGTGGAGCATTGGGTAAATGTTCATCTTCTTTTATGTAGTCATTGTGTTTTTGTAGTTAAGGCAATGAATTAGCTTCTTCTGAGCTTTTGCTTTATAGTATGTCTGAATATTGGCTTATTATTAATAATAATAACAATCCTAACTATGTTGATGTGTGGTGAAGTTGGTCCACATTTTTTTAAAAACTTGACCTCTGTGTAAAATGACCTGTTGATAATTTCCAGTACAAAAGTGCTTCCTATCCAACTGCCAAAAAAATGCAATTCTTGCAGAAATCCTTCGAATGACACAAGATTTTGATACCAAATCACAGTATGGGTTTTTCTATGGTGCTCCTTAAGGACCCGTGTCTAGATTTGGTATTTTGGAGGGATTTCTGACCATTTTTTATTAGTCGTTGAGTGGTCAAAAATGTATATGATTGATATAAAATTGTATTTTTAGGAACAAATCTGTGTATGGTATCCACCCAAACATTACTGCAACAACTCATTACACACAAATGAGCATGAAAAGGCCTCCATGTACTCCTATCATAAAGTTCTTAGCCCTTCCACACTCTAAACTTCAACATTTGAATATGTGCCTAACCAAAACACAATGAGCTGCATCTCAAATTAATCTGCAGGTTCCCAGCTCTCAGATGATATAAACCACTTCTATGTGTATTCCACTGTTGAATAATAATTGACCCTCTGGAACCCCCATTTGACCCCTAACTATGAATATGTTTTATAATGTTTTATGGCATTTTATTGTGATTGGGGACAATAATCATCGACTTATAATAAACAACTGAAAATGTCTTCTGTTTGTCCACTTTCAAGGGACAGTATCTTTCAGTCCGTGTCCCCATTGTGAAAACTGGAGATCCCAAGGTAAAGTACTCAACCTGACAGAATAAATTATCTGTTGAGATTCAATGTAAGTACATGTGAATGCAACTGGACTGATGACTGTATGTGTGCTCTTCCCAATACAGGACACAATGTACTGCACTGTATGGAGAATGTGTGAAGAACAAAAAAACCAAACCAGAAAGACTTCAGATGAACAGTCAGAAGTAATTTACTGAAACTGTGTTCAAAAATAATCTGCAGAAATTCGTTTTAAATATAAACTCCTTAAAAAAAGTTTGAAAACGTTATTTCAGTCGTTGTGTTTGTTTCTCCCCATTAATAATACCAATTGGTATTGTATTTTATATGGTTGTAAAACCTGATTTTACACCTTTACAATAAGGTACAACTTGTGAGGATCGTGCATTCGTGGAATGAGCAACACAGCTAAACGTGTGGTTAGTGCCCCCAAAAAAGTGCCAAATCCACTGCAATATATTTCCTGTTGGCATTCACTCTTGTTTTGAGCTTCAAGTGCTGTCAGGTGTGTGTACCTAATAGGTACCTAACCGCCTGCACTTGTCGGCATGGGTCCTGCAACTTTGTTGACTTTGCGTGTGCTCCAAGCATCAACTTGCCACGTTTGCCCCTTCAGGATAAGGCCTGTTCAATTAGACAACTGGAAGCTGGTGTTCCTGTAGGCAGAGTGGCAGCATTATTTGGTGTCAGCCCTGGTACCATTTCCAAACTAAGGACCAAGTTCCGTGAGACTGGTGAAGACAACACCCCAAGAAGACCGGTTCGTCACCTTCGCTAAGGGATGGGTACCTTTCACATTTGAACCGATACGGTACCGATACCCGGTACCGGTACTCAACGGTACCAATTTTCGGTACTTTTGCGTTTGTTTATGTGGTAATAAATGTTAATTTGTTTAATAATAAAATCAAATTTTTTCAATTCAACATATTTATTTCTCAAAATATAAACTTTAAAAAATATATCAAAACAATATAAAATCCAGGATGAGCAGTGCTTTATTGTTGAGTGAACGTGCATTTTGTAACATGAAGGTTGCAGCGTTATCAAAGAATGCAGAGGAGCTCTCAGGTTGCACGGAGGAGAAAAAAAAAAAAAGGTTTCAAGTGCACGTGTGATTTGTTGTGATGACGTCGAAGCTGTGCGGCGCAGCACCGGTCAGACAGTATTGTGGGCGCGGCATGATGGAATAAACAAAGTTGAGTCCGGCTGCTCTGTGCACATATCGAGGATGACGCAGGAGTCTGAGGGATTTAATTTCAGCGAGGCAGTTTGGAGTAAATTGGCAGGTAATATTCCTGAGTTGAAGAGCGGAGTATTAGCGGAGGACCAGAGATGCAGCAGCTAGCTGCTAGCTGCTAATGACTGGTCTACAGAAGAATGGAGAGAGCAAACGGAGTAAGGAAGGTCCAATCTGGAGGCAGACGAAGGCCAAGCCCGGGTAGAGACATTGGAGAGATAGCAGCTGGCGGCTAGCAGGCCTAGAGCCGGCTGTTCGTCTCTGCGCTGGGGTGGAAGAGGGCAGCAGCTAGTGGCCGCGGTGAGCAGACAGGACCAGAGGAGGAGGTAAATAAAAAATAGTGCGATCGTCAGCACGCTTGTTAATCAAAGACGTCAAATGAAAACAGGTTGAAATCAATGATCAGTTTAAAGGAAACGCCGTTTAGATACCGAAACATGGTACCGTTTGATTTTACATGAATCGGTACTCGGTAGTACCGACGGAATTCGGTCGGTACCTACAAAAGTACCGAATTCGGTACCCATCCCTACCTTCACTTCACTGAGGAACCGTAGGCTTTGAGATTTTTTCAAACTATTTACTTTACTGTGTGAGAGTGCAATCATCCAATCCACCAAGCAACTCAAAACAAGAGTGAACACCAACAGGAGAATGTTACAGGGGATTTTGGCACACGTGTGTTGCTCATTCCAGAGAAAGAATTTTTACAAGTTGTACCTTGTTGTAATGGGGACTAATCAGGCTTTCCAATGATATATAATAACACCAATTAGTTTTATTAAAGGGGGAAAAAATTGACCAAGATAACGTTTCCAAACTTTTTTGAGGAGTTTATATTAATGCAACAGGACTGAACTTGATGATGTGTATGTGTGCTCTTCCCATTACAGGACATGAAATGTACTAAAAAAGAAATGTGTGAGGTAAGAGAAGAACAGAGAAAAATTCAGACGTAATTTACTGAAACTGTGATAAAAAATAATCAGATTCATAATCATAATCATAATCATAATAATCAGATTAATAATAAAAATAATTTTAAATGTATTTTAATGCAACTTGACTGCATTTGATTACATGAATATGTGTTCTTCCCAATGCAGGGCAGGTGTAAAGAAGCTAAAATGTGCAAGGTAAGAGAAGAACAGACAATAGAGGATTCACATTAACATTCAGATGTAATTTACTGAAACTGTGATCAAATATAATCTGCTGAGATTCATTTTAAATATATGTGAATGCAACTGGACTGCATTTGATTACATGAATGTGTGCTCTTCCCAATGCAGGACAGACAAATGACAGTAGATCCATGTGATGTTCTCAGATGCTTTAACAAAAACAAAGTGAGTGAACAGTGCCAACATTCTGATGTTGTTCTTTTGTCCCATGTCTCACCTTTTTTCAAAATTCATGACTGATTGTAGCTGATTAACCTGTTTTTTCCCAGACAACAATGAAAGAAAAGTGTAAAGTGGGAAAATCTGAGATAGAAGTCCATTTCTATCATTACATGTGCTTGACAGCAAAAGAGGTGTCCAACGAAACTCTACCAGGTACCGTACATACAAACACAACTCTTTCATGGGTTTTTCGACCGGGAGCCGGAGCCCGGCCAATACTTGTGTTGTTCGCAGTTAGATCAACTTGCGAACCAGCTCCGAACCTGTTTGCTTTTCTACAGGCTCTAGAGCAGACCTGGGCATTGGGCGGCCCGCGGGCCACATCCGGCCCATTGGCTGTCCTCATCCGGCCCACATGAGGTTACCAAGAAAATATAAATCAATACAACCGCGGTGCTTTTATTTTGAAGGCGGTTTATGTACCCCCCTGCAAAGACTCGACTCTTTAACTGATAGTTCACAAGATTTATTTAAAATCGCTCCATGAACATAAAAATAAGACATTCCTTGGTCACCTTGTGAATCCACCACAAGAGCTAACAAACATTAGCATTAGCACTTGAGCTAACAAGAACTTTTACTATAGTTAAGACAACAAATATAGCCACTAATATATATGACAGAATAAAACAAACTTTAACAAACCTTGTGTCCTGTCAACCAGCCACTATAGAAGCCTTTTTTATACTTTATATCAACTTTTTATGAATTACGACGCACTCGTTATTATTTACCGTTCGTTTTTAATTTTTACCGTTCCGCCTGCTATTTCCTGTCACTGCCTTTCAAAATAAAAGCACCCGTTTCACAGTGGATGGCGCCTTTTCAAAATAAAAGCATCACAACATTGTAAAACACCTAGAAAATTTACAAACATGAAAAAAAGCTAGCAAATAAATAGGAACCTTGCTAAAGGTAATTTACAGTTATAAATGGAATAGTGATATAGTGATTGGAGTATTTACTACTTTTTACTGCTATATTTGATTTAGTTAGCGGTTTAAGACCAGCAAAGAGTCGGTGCCGCTCCGGAGCCCGTTTCCCCGGCCGGGAGCCGGCTCTTTGGTGGTGGAAAATCAAAGATCCGTTTGCTATTGGGCACCAGCTGAGCACTGGCTGGGAACCGCCTCCGGTGGAAAAACCCTGTCACTAAACCCTTAATCACTTAATACTAAACCTGTTTATTAAATGCTTTTTAATTCATACATTTCTTCTTTTTCTCCCTTTCTTGCCTCACAGCGTGCGATTATGGTGAGTATGCATCCCTGAGTTTGCTGTGGTGATGAACTTGTGTGTGTGTGTAATTACTGTTGTTGTGTATTCATGTTTATTGAATAGGTTTGTTATTGATGTAATCTTTTTTTAGATACCGTGAACAAGCTCTTAAAAGAAAGAGAACATATAATATCAGGTAAGTCACATCTTTTATCTTTTTTATTTTCTTTTAAGTGATTGTAAATGCTGCCCATTTTAAATCACATAAATCATGCTGGCTGTTGAATTACTGCAATTTTCCCTACACAGTTACTATAAAATCAGATTTGTGTCAATATAATCAGGGGGAAAGCCCTGAAATGTTATTATATTTCTCAACTGATTTCATCAAGTAATTTCTAGATCTGAGGTTTTTATCTCCAAGGTGTAGAAAAGCTTTTTTGTCTCCAGTTAAATTTAATTTTGAACTGAATTACTTTCATGACAGGTATAATTCCAACAGAAATCACGGCCCAGTTACTTATGATAATCAATAGATTGTGTTGTGAGCAGTTATAGGGATTTCTGTTTCTTTTGTCTGCGCTTTGACCACCACAAGACGAGCGCAATCTAATTCCATTATACGCTCTGCAACTCACACCAAATCAATAGGTTACAAATTCAAATCCCAGTACTGACAGGTCTAGGACTGAAGTGCCCTTGAGCAAGGCACCTAACCCCCCTGCACAGCTCCCCGGGTGCAGTAATGTGCTGCTCCTTGCATGGTGTGTTCACTTGTGTGTAAAAAAGGATGGATTAAATGCAGAAGTTGAATTTCCCCATTGTGGGATTAATAAAGTAATTAATGTTAATCTTAAATCTTAATCTTAAATTCCAAATGTATGAGAGTCTATTCACTCAGAGAACCATGGATACATATGAAATCTCTGGTTGTTAGGCCAAGCTTTGGAGTGCTTTTGACCACATTCTTTTAATGTTCTTGTTCTTTTTATTCTCCGTACATTTTGTACCTGATCATTGTTGCCTGATTAGTTTTATTTTTTCGGCCCGTTGGCTGTCCTCATCCGGCCCGCATTAGGTTACCCAGAAATTAGAAATCAATACAACCGCAGTACTTTTATTTTGAAGGCGGTTTACGTACTCCCCTACAAAGACTCGACTCTTTAACTGATAGTTTACAAGATTTCTTTAAAATCGTAGCTCCATGAACATAAAAATAAGACATTCCTTGGTCACCTTGTGAATCCACCATAAGAGCAATAACAAACATTAGCATTAGCACTTGAGCTAACAAGCACTTTTACTATAGTTAAGACAACAAATATAGCCACTAATATATATGACAGAAGAAAATAAACTTTAACAAACCTTGTGTCCTGTCAGCCACTATAGAAGCCGTTTTGATACTTTATATCAACTTTTTATGAATTACTACGCACTCGTTATTATTTACCGTTCGATTTTAATTTTTACCATTCTACCTGTTATTTCCTGTCACTACCTTTCAAAATAAAAGCACCCATTTCATGCTGGATGGCGCCTTTTCAAAAAAAAAGCATCACAATATTCTAAAACACCTAGAAAATGTACAAACATGAAAAAACAAGCTCTATAATACAAATATACCAATAGGAACCTTGCTAAAGGTAATTTACAGTTATAAATGTCAAAGTGATATAGTGATTGGCGTATTTACTACTTTTTACTGCTATATTTGATTTACTCCACATTAACAGTCTTATCATAACATGTATTCTTATCAGTGGCAGCTCAAAACCAGATGAGTTACTGTATTTTATAAAGCGATTATATTAATATTAGCATTAGTTCAGAGTTTTGGTCCGGCCCCTGCAACCTTCGTGGTATTGGTCATGTGGCCCCTTGGGAAAATGAATTGCCCACCCCTGGGGTAAGGGTTATGGGGAACATTTTTCTAATTTAATTGAAAGCTATGATGTGAAGTCGTTAGGGTTAGGGTAATGCTTTTTCTTTATTTGCCTGCTGGGGGTGGTGGTAGCTTAAGCTAATACAATAAGTATTTTTACATTGCTCCCCCCTCTAACTGGTGTTCCAGTCATTATATTTCCAGATCTCTCTTTCTCATCTGCCACCCCAAGTACACCATTTCTTGGTCGGTTTTATGAACTCAGATCAGCTGTTTCCCTATTGTAGAGTTAATCATCTCAGAGTGCAGGGTTAAGGTTAGAGTTTGTTCAACCTGTTTACTAGAATACAGCCCATAACTGAAGCTGATAACGACCTTTCAGTTATGTGTTTACAACCGATTTACAGCACAGTAACGCTGACCTATTGAATGATCACCTACTGAGCTTCTAGTAAAATAAATATGCAATTTCTAATATGGAGGCACATATTCTAGATAATAAATCATCAACTAAAAGGCAACACTTAACACAGATGATTTGCCTCTCAATAATTGAGATGTATTATGTACTGTCATATAGTAAAAACTCTTCTGGATCTAGAGGCATTAAGTGCCGTGAGATAAAATGTAGAACTGTTAGCTCTGTTTTTCAACTTCCAACTTTAACTGGGATGCAGCATTAAAACATATGGTATATTATAACAAATTACCCATATTTGAGTTTCCGGTACCTTCAAATACTACTTTTATTTAGTCCATCAGTACTTCTACAAGTATTACTAATTCCATCATACCTCTAGTGCCTACAAAGACCCAAGTATAAGATTTTATTACTGACCGATTTACTGCCTTTCTGCAGTTTCTACAACCATGCCAACATCATCATCAACAACAACAACACTGTCGCCAACAACAACAACAACACCAACAACACTGTCACCAACAACAACACCAACAACAACAACATTGTCACCAACAATAACACCAACAACAACACTGTCACCAACAACAACAACAACAACAACACTGTCACAAACAATAACACCAACAACAACAACACCAACAACAATAACACCAACAACAACAACATTGTCACCAGCAATAACACCAACAGCAGCACTGTCACAAACAATAACACTGTCACCAACACCACCAACAACAACAACAGCACCAACAACACTGACAGAAACATCAACAGCAGTTAACGGAAGCATGGGTAAGATATCTAAATGACACTTGACTGCTACCAATAACACGTTCTTGACAAATATTTCCTGATTGCTTACTACTAAAACTACAGCAGAAAACTTCAAACATTGTTCCTGCCCAGAGTTTACCTAAAATTCTAAATTAATGCTAAAAGCTCATTAAAATGCAGTCAACAATAATTGAATAATTGAAGTTTTGCCACCATTTGGTCCCATTCACTGTGGGAGTGACAGTCCAGAGCCCTGTACTACGAAGCGAGTTCAACACGCCCAGGATATCTTTTCTTTATCTCTCTTTACAATTGCAATCTCAGATAAGTGGTATCATGAAGATGGTTATCAACTTTCTTAGTTAACTCAGGCTTTCTTCATCAGGCTCTGTATATCTATAATTCACATAAAGGGGCCGTTAGGCTCGTCATTTGACTCAACTACTAGAAAAAACTATCATGTTCCGCCCACTTAGAATTAGTATAATTATTACAGCTAAAAGAAATACTAAAGGTACTCAAGTTTGTTTGAATATATTTTGATTTTTTGATTTTAAGGCCTATTATCTTCAGTATTCTGCTAGCTGTAATACCAGCAGTTTGAAATGGACATCAGATAATCAGAAATAAAGCATAAAACATAATGTGATAACGTTTCAACGTGTTTTGAAGGAATTATACAACATTTCATATGTAAGTAAATGTCATACTGATTAATAATGAGTGAAGTATTAATGTAAACATACAGGTTAATAATATGGGGAAGTTTTAAGAAAACACACTGATTAATAATATAGGGAAGTATTAATGTATGCTACCTTATTTTACAGAGAGTAGTTTTAGACTGTGATTAAATGTCCAGAGAACATTACGATACATACGGAAAGTCTTCTGTAACTACACGGCTCCGTTCTGTGACATTTATATAATGTTATGACTCATGATTTTACACTTATATCTTATTCACCCCGCTGAGAATCTGTATCGATAATAGACAGACTATGGACAAGTGTGAGACGCTGTTTCTAAAGGCGTTAGAGGCTTTCCTGCAGTTTTTAAGCCAAAACTTAGAACGAAACCTGCTCCCAACCAGGTTAGCTTCACAGCATGAGTTACCATGGTGATCTAGCCACGTTAAAAGAGAACCACCTTTGTGATAATGAAAACCCGGGGTTAAACACCAAGTTACCTCAGTTACCCTCAAATCCAGCTCCGTAGTACAGGGCTGTCTTAAAGTGAAAGAAAAACAATGCAGATATTACCAAGGTGAAACCAAAAACAAGAGAGAATCTTGGGTTTCCTTTTACTTTCATTGAACAGGAGAGGAGGGGCCAAATTTAGATGTTGTGTTAAGGGACAATTCCTGCATAATATGCCTTTAATTCTCCCACCTCCAATAAAGAACAGCCCACAGTCACTTCCCTAGAAAGAAAAGGCTAAGATGAATGTCCCTAAATGCTACATCCAACAAGGGAGAATCAGAACAAAACATGTCCTACGAGATTTAATAGTCATATCCATATCTTCTGTAAGCCAAAAACTGGTTTAGAGAACATGATGTGGCTCCTAAAACATGAGAGAACACCTGTGAATTACAGGTCTGGGGGGAACTTTGTATGCTGTATTTCAACATTGCGCTCTTCCATCTAATACTTTGCCTTCCGTTCACATACGCTTATATTTCTGCTGTTGGAGGTGGTTCTTTTCCATACACATTTCCTTTCAGTATGTCACTGTGTGGTCACCAAACCATTAATTTGCTTCATGTGCATGTCGGACATCTATAGCTGTGAGCTCATATGGATCCATGGTTTTGCAGTGTTTGAACTTTGTCACTAACAGTCTGTGCTGCTTGGACTTGTGCTTTTGGTGAAACTGCCTAACAACGATTGCTTGCTTCTTTTGATTTTTCACAACATTCTAAAGAGTTTTCTTGTTTCAATGCTTTTCTAGAAGAACTAATAAAAAGTCCATAAATTACACTAGTAGTTTTCTTGTATTCCACTGCAATTTTACACTTGTACTGATAAATATTTTTCATCTTTCCACAGACAGCCAATCAGAAAAACAAGGTGAGCTTTTTTCCCCCCTTAATTCAAACTTGAATAATATATTTGCAACCCCAGAAAACTCTGAGGAAAAGATAGTAGCCCCTTTTATAGTGCGGTCCAGCAAATGTCCTGCTATATTGCCGGAAAGATCTCCGCTGGCTTTTCATAGTGATCCCGCGAAGGTGTGAGGTGTGATATTCGTGCCCTTTCCTTGTGCACTTCGGCTTCGCGGAACAAGTTAGGAGGATAGTGGGAGGAGACGATAGTGGGAGGAGACGACAGTGACGTGCAACAGAGGAGCAGCAGTGCTGCACAGTAGCACAGTGCTAATATATTAGCACTGTGCTACTGTGCAGCACTTAACGGCCGTGAACTAGCGTTAGCCAGCTACCGGGGGGTGGGGCGCGGTGAACGGCCGTTAACTAGCGCTACATGCTAACGTTCATGTATTTCCGAAAACGAACTAAACATTAAATATACACCACAGGTTATGTTAACGGAGAGACGTTTAATGACGATTAATGACAATTAATGACGATTAATGCTCATTGCCTACAGATGAACTCACATTGCTAAAAATAATTTGATGTACTTACCACTTGGACGGCTCGGCTCCGAGGGAAGAATGATGGCGGTTGCCTCGTATTTTCAAATCCAACCTGAATCGAAAACTGCGCGTGACGTCACATTGCGTGCGCATGTGTGTTGGTTGAAATGCTCACCTAACTTACATTATGTAGTTAACTGAATGGATTATTATGAGTTTTTGATGAGTTTCCGCGCTTTTTTAAAGTTGTAGTTGTTGTAACTCTTCTTACTTTGTTGTAATGGGCAATGAGTTTTCCCAACTTGACAACAACAGTCCCTCTGACTAAAAGCCCAAATCCCTTTTAACAGTGTAGGCTACACATTTAGCTCTGTAGCAGAAAAGTATGTATGTGCTGCAACAGTATGTGTTCACTTAGCAACCTCCGTTTGTCTACAACAAGCACTGGACACTGTGTACAATTAGTGATGCCGGTTTGTTTACAATAAGCGGCAGACGCTGTGTACAGTTAGCAACGGCGGCTGCAGTTAGCAACGGCGGCTGTCTCCAAACTACATAATGTCTGACCAACAGTCCAAAACCCAAAGATACTCAGAGAAGGAAGCAGAGAGAGAAGAAATTGAAGAAATTGTTAACTGCTTGTAATCAATGCTTTTGTGTGATTTTATAAAAAATGACCTGAAAAATTAAGTTTTTATTTGAAAAATGCTGATGGCAAATTAAGACAAATCATTTTTACCTTCTTATTTGTATTTGCTGAACAGTAAATTAAAAAAACAGCAGATATTTTAATAAGTGTAGTTAATATTGGTTACAACGATGGCTGTGTCTAAGTGTAAGTTTACAACTGCACTAATATTGTTTTTTCTTTTTTTCTCCATCAACAATAACAATACAGAACAATACAACCCAGGTAAGCTTTGCTTCCTTTATAAAAAAAATTGGATTTTTGTTTGATATAAATATTTCAGAGGGACAGAGCTGCTTTGGAAGCAGAATTAGTCTGATTAAATCACACCAAATGATGGTTAGGGTTCGTTTTTCAGAGCACAAGTTGATTAATTGATCCGGGAAGCTTGAATTTTTGTTCATTTGCCAAGCACCAAGACAGTGCCACACTTAATTTGTCTCATGAAATGTTCACTGAGGCGATAAAAAGTTAGAGGTAGGGTCATATTGACTTCTATACTATCAGATTTCTTTTTGCAACCAGTGCAGTCGCCCCCTGCTGTCCATTAGAAAGAATGCAGGTTAAATGCACTCTGCACTCTTCACCATTCAGATTACATTTTCCAGGTTTTTATTTTGAATTATTTTACAACAATTGATTGCATATCTGTAGTTTAAATCTTTTGATTGTTGCCCCAAAAATTAAAATCCATCTGCGTTTGTGTATATGTACAATAATTATGAATGAATAGATCTTCAAAGAGTTGCTCTGCATTCAGGCGTTTTTTTGGGTAGCATTAATAGAAACTTTCTCTCCTTAACCAGAGACCCTGATGACATTACTAAAGGTATCTGGGATCTTCCATCTCATCTTCCCACTGGTCGTGTTCCTGTTCATGCACTACCGGTGGAAGCAGGACAAGAGAAACTGGGTTAGTGAGAGCCATAAGTTTGTTGTTGTCTTTTAAATCACGTCCTAAAACCCACTTTTATAGACTTACTTTTATGTAATGCTTTCTATTTTACTACTCCTTTTTACTTCTTACACTTTTCTGTGTATCTGAGATTGCCTGTGATTGTTCCTGCTCGGTCTTTTATTGTTTTTCTTTTAATTTAAGTATAGTTTTTAGCCTTATTTTAGCCGATATGGACCAAAACTCATGTCCCGGTGTTTTTCGGCAGAATGGCGACAAACAATATATATATTGGTATTTTAAACAAAACGTTCAAAATGTTTAGTTTAAACTCAACGCCACAAGAAATCATCATCAACCTATTTTATTTAAAGACCTTATCAAATTCAAAACCTTCCACCTTTTGAAGCAATTTCACCAGATTGGGGTCATAAGCATAGATCGTATATAAATAATGGACGTAGTCACCGTGACGTCACCCGTTGGTTTGTGGCCTGTTGGAAGTCTCGAGTTCAGCGTTACACTCGTCTCCATCTTGCGTCGCCATCTTGTTTGTGGTACAGGAAGCAGACCATATTTGGACTGTGGAGGAGGAGAGGGATCTGATCACTGACTACAGCCTCTCTACACCTCAACCTCACTGAGAGAAGCTGCTGCTAATTCATGTTAGCATTAACTGGAGCATTAACTGGGATGTTAGTTTTGGCTAGCAAAAAAACAAAAACAAAATGTATCTGTAATGTATCTGTATGAAACCAAACCGCTAAACGTCCTCTTTTCTATCTATATAACGTTATATATAACTTTATTGACACGTTGCCGTGGATACGCATTGTTCTGCTTCTCTCCTGGTGACGGCTCGCCTTGTCAGTGACCTGTCAATCAAAGGTAGCCCCGCCCCAAATCATATGATTCTTTATCTTCTATTTTCTTCTAAATGGGGCCATTATTAGAACTATTGACATCAAATTGTCTTGAAGATGATTTTTTACTAGTGATTGAGACCATAATGTTGTCCCTGAAAATTTTTTCTGAGGTAATAAATCAAGTGAGAAGTTTTCTCATTTTGCACTGAAATGAATGGACAGATTTTATTTGCTGCTAATCTTAGCGCCCCCTGCTGCAATTTTCGGTAGAATGCAGCTTAAGGCACTTCCTGGTTGGCCTCCATGCTCAGACACGAAGATTGCCGCCTGGTCATAAATTAAGGCAACATCAAAAGATATTATGTATCGTAATGGCGGTTTTGGCTACATTTCTCTTTCTAAAATATATCGGTATAACTCATAATACCGATATACTGCCCAGCCCTATGTCGAAGCACTTTGTAAGCTTCTTTTTTAAAAAGATGCTACATAAATAAAGTTCTTACAATTATTATTATTATTAAGGTGTGAAGGCCCAAGAGCATGTAAGCAGGGATAAACTATTTGAATTGTAATTTATCTTTTTAGGATATGCAGAGTTCAGCCATTGAAGAATTTGAGGTATTATTTCATACATGTATTATTTTCATGGTGAAATAATACAATGTATGACCTTTTCCAACCTGTGTGCATGGAAACTTGCATGGAAGAAAGCATGAATGCCCAATTCCTTTTTTTTTTCATGTCTCCCTTTTCACCAGAATGTTTTTCTCACTTGCCTCTGAGGACTTCTATAGCTGCTCTTAATCTGATCTCCATCTTTATAAGTTTAGATCCTGAAATGTGGAAATGTAGGATGATTCATCTAAAATACAGGAAGTAGAGATGAAACTATCTGGGGCTGTTGTTTAACCATCTCTGCCAATGGGCCAGATCAAAAACATAATTATTAACAGACAGAGAAGGGAGTTTTGCTCTGCATCGTTTGAGAAAAGATTAAAAAAAACATCATCGCACAACTGATGCACATCCTATGACTCACTCTGTCCAAGCTTTAAGTCGTATCTCTGTAATAGTCTAGACGGATTTCAGAATAAAGGCCTTCTATAAGAAGTGAGGAGCATTTATGGGTACAAGTCAGGAACCGGCCTACCTTACAGATCTCAAGGGTGCTGCGTCCAAAAAAAATGGTTCCCAAACGAAATTTTGAGTTTTTGACCTTCTAATTTGTATCAAATGGCCAATTGCCCATCTTGCTCAGTCGTTGGACCATTTCCCCTTAGTTTTTTTGTAAGTAGGCAATCAAAGATGAGGAAATTAAGTTTCTGGATCTATAGTCTAGGGTCAGAGCAAGGATATAGTGGAGGCTCAGTGTCTTTTTTATGTATATATATATATGCAAAATACCAACTGGAACATTTAAAAGTGATATTGATTGAATATTTATGTCGGCCTTAAAAAATGACACAAATAATGCTTAATTTCACCTTAAAAGTTGATATTTTGCATATATATATCTATATATAGATATATATATAGAAATATATACATAAAAAAGACACTGAGCCTCCACTATATTCTTGCTCTGACTCTAGACTATAGATCTAGAAACTTAATTTCCTCATCTTGATTGCCTACTTACAAAAAAACTAAGGGGAAATGGTCCAACGACTGAGCAAGATGGGCAATTTGGCCATTTTGATATGCAAAAAAAGGTCAAAAACTCAAAATTTCGCTTGGGAACCATTTTTTTGGGGATTCAGCACCCTTGAAATAAGTAAAGTAGGCCGGTTCCTGACTTGTACCCATAAATGCTCCTCACTTTCACTTTTTGGACAATTCCGTCTAGACTATAATGGATCAGGTGAGTTTTAGGTTTTTGCAGGCTAATTTATCACACTGTAATGATATAAATAGAAACAATGGGGTCAGCAACAGCTGTGGTAGGAGGCATCATGTTTTCTGATCAACCATCCTTTTGTCCCAATATCTCAGGAACAGAAATTGATTTTGGTTTTCAAAGGTCAGAGATAAAGCTCACTGTGACCTCAGATCACTGAAAAAAATCATACGCTATGAAACTATCCTAAACAAATCTCTAATAGGATAAAATGACAAAGTGATGACATTTTATGTCACTGTGACATTATAATGTTCAATTATTCCTCACCATGAGTGATTGGGACACTAACAGTGGTGACATTTGACACATTTTTTTAAAGTGCATGCAGTATATTATATGGGTCTGGACAGACATGGATGTAAGCTGCACTTTGACTGGTTGGCAGTCACACGCAACCACAAGGAAGTCATTCTAGCTTTGCATCATAACCTTTTGTGAATAATTCACAACCCGCTGTGGGTGGTTGGTGTTGAACTTGTGAACTGAAGCAGAACTGTTGTCTGTCAACAAATCTGAGACTGCCATAATAACCACATCCATGCCCATCTTTAGTGAAAACACATTCAGTAGTCTTGAATTGATGATGAATGTTTAACCTTTATCTCTCTTTCAGATCAAGTCAACATTGGAAGAAACACGTGTAGAGGAGGATGTAGAGTCAAGCCAGTTAATGGAGGTAAATTACTTTTTATTATTATTATTATTTGTTGGCCCTTATGTATCTGTCTGTCTTAGTCTACATCTGTTAAATGCTCCAATTATCTGTCAGCTGGGTGTGAGCTTGTTTGTGTCTTATATTTGCAGCTGGAAATGCTTTCATTACATTTAGTGTTAATAATCTCTATTTATAAGGTTGCCAGTGTTCTCTGGCTCTGACGAACGGATGCGCCATCTTAGATTCGTATGTCCTTATAAATAAGAAAATTGTTCTTCATAAAACAGATCAATCCAAAAGTTGGCAAAAACGTTCAAACAAGTGTTCTTTTCTAGCTACAGACACCTTGTTGCAAATAGCATTGTTAGCTACAGACACCTCGTTGCAAATAGCATTGTTAGCTACAGACACCTCGTTGCAAATAGCATTGTTAGCTACAGACACCTCGTTGCAAATAGCATTGTTAGCTACAGACACCTCGTTGCAAGTAGCATTGTTAGCTACAGACACCTCGTTGCAAATAGCGTTGTTAGTTACAGACACCTCGTTGCAAGTAGCGCTGTTAGCTACAGACACCTCGTTGCAAATAGCATTGTTAGCTACAGACACCTCGTTACAAATAGCATTGTTAGCTACAGACACCTCGTTGCAAAAAGCATTGTTAGCTACAGACACCTCGTTGCAAATAGCGTTGTTAGTTACAGACACCTCGTTGCAAATAGCGCTGTTAGCTACAGACACCTCGTTGCAAATAGCATTGTTAGCTACAGACACCTCGTTACAAATAGCATTGTTAGCTACAGACACCTCGTTGCAAAAAGCATTGTTAGCTACAGACACCTCGTTGTAAATAGCATTGTTAGCTACAGACACCTCGTTGCAAATAGCATTGTTAGCTACAGACACCTCGTTGCAAATAGCATTGTTAGCTACAGACACCTCGTTACAAATAGCATTGTTAGCTACAGACACCTCGTTGCAAAAAGCATTGTTAGCTACAGACACCTCGTTGCAAGTAGCATTGTTAGCTACAGACACCTCGTTGCAAATAGCGTTGTTAGTTACAGACACCTCGTTGCAAGTAGCATTGTTAGCGACAGACACCTTGTGCAGATAGAATTGATTGTTCCGGACACCTCGTTGCAAATAGCATTGTTAGCTACAGACACCTCGTTGCAAATAGCATTGTTAGCTACAGACACCTCATTGCAAATAGCATTGTTAGCTACAGACACCTCGTTGCAAATAGCATTGTTAGCTACAGACACCTCGTTGCAAATAGCATTGTTAGCTACAGACACCTCGTTACAAATAGCATTGTTAGCTACAGACACCTCGTTGCAAATAGCATTGTTAGCTACAGACACCTCGTTGCAAATAGCATTGTTAGCTACAGACGCCTCGTTGCAAATAGCATTGTTAGCTACAGACACCTCGTTGCAAATAGCATTGTTAGCGACAGACACAAATTATACTTGGGATGATTTACAAATGAAGATAACTATCTAATTTGTGTTTATTATTTATGTAAATGAACAGGTCCTCTGTCTTGTTAATGACCATTTTATTTTCTCTCTCTTTATTTCTTTACAGCCCCCTGAGTGTCTCTCAGTCCACACAAAATCAGCTGATAATAACAATCGTGTTGATGCTGAAGATTCGGCGCTTTAAGGGCCCTGCTCAAAACATAACCTCTGTATATTCTTGAAGCAGCACAGGAATGGGTTGTAAAAAAAAAGTATCTGGATGCCAGGAGGATCAGCTTGACAACCCTGGTAATAGGAACAAAAGAAGTGAAAGGCGGTTGCCTGGGTTGGGCCCCGAGTGAGCCTGAACGAGTTGCAGCATGCACCACTTTATAATCAATGTGAGGAGGGAAACTAAGTGCAACACGATTGTATCTAGTCAAGTTGACTGAGCTACTCATCTGGACTTTTAAACAATTTGTGTGTCTCCTGTGACAAGTTTGTTTCTCTGCCATGCTTGTGTTCAATGCCCAAACAGACACACTGGGAGAATTTCAGTGGGGATGTTGGTTAAGAAATGATTAGTGAGGGTGTTTGTTTTTAGCCAAGGAAATGGGGTAAAACACCTAAATTGGATATTTTATATCAAGTCCAAATGGTTGAATTGGGCTTTGTTGTTGTCATTAAGTAGATAGCAAGTCTAAGGCTCCGTTTACACGAGGACGGTCTGAACAGAAGACGCAAAAGTGTCGTCCCGTCTTCACTTTTTATTCCTCGTTTAGACGAGCGTTTTCAGGAGGAAATCTGCTGATACGGTGACGCAAAAGTGTGTGGAATGTGATTGTATGCAGCCAGGCGGCATCACTTAAAGCCATAAGAGCATCTTTGGGCATGCAGAAGTTTTCCCGCCACACATCTTCATCAGCTACTCCTTCCACAAAGTTCTCCTCCATCACTAGATCTCCCAGGTCTCGTTCACAGCCGTCTGGCTCCTCCCACCAATCGCTGCATCCAGAATGTGATGGAGGTAATTCCAGATCCTTCTCTGTTCACTAATACTATCTGTACATATCCTGGACATTTGGTGGAAAGACTCCTGTAAGTTTATTAGAGCTGCCAGAGCAGCTTGAAGGTCCCACCATGGAAATAATCCCACGGTTCTTTATTTCCTGTCCTGGAGCATGTATGTGACGTAAACACATACGTGACGTGAGCAGATCAGATCAGAGTTTTGTGTCTTGTCAGTGTAGACGACACGCTACGGCGGAGAGGATTACACTTTTACACTTTGGAGGCTGGTTTCAGATTTTTGCGGCTTTAAGCCCCCAAAACGCCGTCACCGTCTAAACGAAAGGCACTTCCCATAAAATATTTTGTCGTTTTTACCCGCGAGCGTCCTGGTGTAAACGGAGAATGAAGTCAGACCAACAGAAAAGCTCTCCCAGATGTATTGTTTGCAACACTTAACATGTTAAATATGCCAGCTGATGAGCCTAATACTCATCATTGTTACGTGTTTGTTGTTGATGCATGAAAGGTAACACCTATGTATATGTCACAGTATGGAGGGAGCCTATAAATGTGCATGCAGCTGTACATTACGTCACTATACAGGATCAGGTATTAACTAAAAAACATTACAACTTTAAAACAGCTATATGAAGCTTTTGAAGTGTTTAATGTTGATGCAACTCTATGACTTACACGAGCAAAAGAACATTTTATTTTTTAAAGATTTATTTTTGAAGATTTTCATGCTTTATTGGGTTTGTTGTATTTACTCTACCAGTGAGCCACCAGGAAGAATATTTTCTATCTGGCTATTCTTATTGACTGACAGAGTGCCATTGGGGTCAGATTTGACAAAATCGGATCTTAAAAAAATTGAATGGTGCTCATGGCTGCTTTAATGTCTGTTAACTCACTGGCTTCTTCTTTAGTGGCATAATAAAAGTATGCATGTAAAGTGAGCTGCACTTTTTGTGAAGAACAATCGCTTACAGCTTCCTAAGCTTTTTCAAACACTCACTTTTTTTTTTACCGTAAACTCATTGGTTTTTTGTATTTGCACTTTTTTGATGGCAAGTTTGACAGGTTTTGTCACACACACACACACACACAGAAAGCACTGGAGTATTTTGTTAGCAGTTTTTATTTTTTTTCGCTGAATGCATTTTGAGATTTGTGTTGACGATGCAGTTACAGTGCTGTGCACCAGATAAATATATTTGTACGAAGCCCCTCTTAGTCACATGGTGGAAAAAAAAAACTTGTGGAATAAACACCTATTAGAGCACATCAAATCAACGGTTCACAAGTCCGTTAGCACAGATTTAGACATTGATTTGGGTATTTTTGTCTACCATCTGCCCAGAGATTTGATATTTTTTACTGTATGAGCATACATATGAGCCTAAAGGGAGTTGACTAGCTAAGCTATCTCTAGTATTAATAATAATAATAGACACCATTTCACAGCATTTTTACCAATTTGTCATAAGCTGTGAAAACATACTGTAGCGAATGTGAAAATGCATTTTAACCATAGTTAATCTGGACAGGTTCTCCAACAGATGTGCCTCATTAGTAGAAGTCAATTTTAATGTTTAATATTGTAAAGAGAGGATCCAATAATCTTTTCATACTTACAGAAGTATTATTAACTTGTAATCTACCTGCTTGTCAGTTGATAACATGAAAATAATTCCATCCATTCTCGTCCGCTTATCCGGGGCCGGGTCGCGGGGGCAGCAGGTTAAGCAGGGCATTCCAGGCGAAAATAATTATTAATAATGTATTATATTCATAACAGGGTTTAGCACCCCCATTTTCTCATTCTATTTAGAATAATTTTGGTTTTACAGCCCTGCTCTGCATGTCTGGAGCTTACTTTTTTTTATTTTTCATATTTTACAATGTTTGCATTTTAATGTATCCATCCATGGTTCGTGAATGTTCAAATCGTTTTCGAGTGTGATACTTTTTGCATGTAAATGTTGTAATCGTCCAGTTTATTTATGCTTCGAACAAACTGAAGAGGATTGTGACAGTGTGTCGAGGTGCAGTTTCATAGGATTAATGTACTTGTTTATACTGCTAAGTGTGAAATAATGATGTACCAGCTGAAGTATGAGATAGGTGTGGTGGAGGTAGAACTGCCCTGGAGGCAGCAGTGTTCTCACTGGTTGAGCCAAATTTCAGTTTGTGGAGCCTTTAGGTAACAAATTACTAGTAGAATAACATAATTACCATCCCTTCAGTTTAAATCGGCCAGTTAGCTTGTTTTCACTCGGAGCCATTGTTGTGGTTACAGCCCTGCATGTAATTGCATAGGCATGGGCTTCATAAAAAATCAATGTTTTTCTACTCATAATGATTCAAAATGAAACTTTTTGGAAAATAATATTGATGTATTTATCACTTTGGCAGCACATTTCATGAATATATATATGTATATATATGTATAACATAATATAATGTGTATAACATCATGTTGTGAATAGTAAATAGAACATCTTAACTCTGGTCTCTTTGTATTATTTAACTTATGTGATATTTTTTGCAATGTACACTACTGGTCAAAAGTTTTAGAACACCCCAACTTTTCCAGAATTTAATTGAAAATGATGCAGTTTAATGTCTCAGTGTACTCTGAAATTAATGCACATTTGCAACATTTTAAATTCTTTATTGAGCATGATAGTGTTTTGAAAGTAAAAAAAAAGATTCAAAATTACATTTTATGTTGGACTAAAGGACTAAAAAAAGACACAAAATGACAAAAAAAGACACAAAATCACAAAAAAAGACACCAAAAGACACAAAAAGACTAAAAAAAGACACAAAATGACTTACAAAGACATGAAAATAATTCAAAAATGGACAAAATAGCCCAAGACTCCATAGAGTTAAGTTGTTAACCCATTTCTTGTTCCCTGAAAAAGGCCTACTTGTATAATTCTGAAATGTACATTATTTTCCAGTTTTGGTTCAGCTTACCTTTTTTTATTTACCTCTGGCAGTTCACCACTTACCTTTGGACCCTTTCAAGCTGTTCATTTGACTTGAACTGCTTCCATTTCAATAAAAAACTGGAAAAATTGGGGTGTTCTAAAACTTTTGACCGGTAGTGTATGTATTCCAGTATACACATTTTATTCTACACATAGTACCTTTTAGTGGTGTGTTCAAAGCAAATAAGAAGGGACATTTGTACCATTACCGTGGAAATGGAAAAATTACCCTTTTATTACCTAAGTAAACATTTTCGCTTTCCTTTATTGTCATTGTATTAAAAAAGTATACAACAAAATTTACATGTGCTTCTCATATATAAGGTGCTTTAAAAAGACATTCAGACATTACGCATATGTAACAAGTAGTCTAAAAAGATAATAAATAGTTTAAAGGTAAAAGATAAAGTGGTGATGGATGCAGATGATGTGTTATTGTCTATTTAGGGTTGCTGTGGGAAAGAGACTATAATAAATATAATAATAATAATAATGACTCAATTGACCTCGATTTGCAATATAAAAATTAAACATTTTGCAAAAAGTCTTGTAATATCCTCCAATAACACTTCAGGGTTGACATTTTCAATTTCCAGGAGTGCCCTATGAAGGGTTAATGAGTTTACGGCCTCGTTCAGCAGTTTCAAGTCTTCATTTAATAAATTATGGACCCATTTAGAGTAAAATAGACCATGAATCCTGATATGCTTTATGGCAGAGCTACCTTGTGACTGACTGTCACTACTATAGAGGCAGTCTGAGGTACTCCGCACAGGCACTGAAGTAGATCCTGAACGTTGTCAAGGGAAATGGTTAATTATTGCCGTGTTTTAGGTTGTACCAATAGGTCAGACCGAGAAAAACATTTGGAATATTATCAACTTCCAAAAGTGATTAAAACCAGGAAGAGGAATGCCAGAAGTTATCAGAGGAAGCTCACTTACTCTAGTCAGGTCAGTCAAATGTTGGTTGGTTGGTTCTAGTGTATTGATAATAATATTTTTAATCGTAAATAGTAAAAACAATTATTGCTTTTATTGTTTTTACTGTTTGCTTATTTTACTGTAAAGCACTTAGTGGTAGTACACTGGCTATTTTAAATGTGCTATATAAATAAAGCTGTCATTGACATAATATAATTCATATCAAGCTACCACATGTGCAGGGGCGGATCTAGAAAAATATTTATGGGGTGGCAAGGGGGAGGCAGACATTTTTGAAGGGTGGCAAGATATGGCAGACGTATATATACGTCTATATACTGAATGGTAGTGAGAAGTGCAAACTGGAATTTTTTTGGGCGGGGATTATTAGACCCTTGGATACATCAATAATTAACAACAACATTGATCAAAATGCATTATTAATTTTTGAGCAGTGTGAGTTTATAAAAAAAATACCCCACGTTTTACCCTTGGTGCAAAAAATGTTCACTTCTTAAAAAGTGCTACAAAGATATTATATATGATTTTTTTTTTTTTTCACTTTCAATGCATTCAATCTTTTGACCAACTTCAGTCCTGATCATAACTATACAATTTACATGTATTTCTTAAATAATTTTAACCCTTTAATGCCCTTTTAGGAATGTTAACCCACATGTTTTCAATGATAAAAACACAAAATATGAAACAATTTGCGTCTGTGTGTCAGTGAGAGAGTTCAGTCAGTGGAGCTGGAGCTGCAGATCATTTTCATGTACTTTACATGAATACTTGCTGCATTTGGCACTTGGCCTCTTTTGCCAGCAGCGGGCCCTTGAAGAGGCGCAAGCAATGCACATTTTGCACACGTCAGTGAAAGATCTGGACCCAGCAGTCAGGACCAGTGGTCAGGAACCAGTGGTCTGGAACCAGTGGTCTGGACTCAGTGTGGGGTCTTTTGCTCTGTGTCTTGGCATTGGACCTGTGTCATCAGTGTGGCTGCTGGTGTACGTGGTATGTTGTGTCTTCAGGCCATCATTGAGGCAACTAGGGATTGGGATTGAAAAGGAGGGGAAGCGGGTGATCCACAAATCCCACAAACCCCGGATGGCAGCCATCCCTTCTCTCTGTTGATGCGCTGGGCTCAGATCACTGACTCTCCGACGGTAAACTGAACTAATCTTTTTTCAAGTCATTTTGTTCATTTTAACTAGTGCAGCGCTGTAGCCCTCTTGAGGCCAATGTAAGAGAATGTCGCGTTTCTCAAACACTGAAGGCAACACGGTTTGTTTCAGTTGACAAAGTATAACACATAAATGTCACAACCAATTCAAACCATGTGAAAACCAGGGATTGTAAAGTTCTGGGACCACTGGGATGCTGGTCGGCGCAGCATTGTTTTGTATTGTGAACAAATCATTTAGATCCTCTACAGCAGGGATTCCCAAAGTGTGGTGCGTGGACCCCTGGGGGTGCGTGAGCTGCTGCTAGGGGGTGCGCGAGATGAAAAAAGTGTAATGGCGGTCTGATAAAGACACAATTACATTTTTTTCCCCCCACACAATAAAGACGTGTTATTAATTAATTAATAAATAGAGGCTATTCAATTTTGTGTCATTTTTTTTTTTCATTTTTGCATCTATTTTTTGGTTGTTTGGTAATTTTTACATGTATTTTTGGTCAATTTGTGTCTATTTTGATAATTTTGTGTCATCTTTGGTCATTTTTGCATCTATTTTTGGTTGTTTTTGATCTTATAATGAAGCGTAGAAGAAGTTATCTTCTTGTTCTTGTATCATTTTTCCAGCCTGTGTTATGATGACGGGGTTGTGTTCACTCCACGCTCATTTAAATTTGCTGCAATTTTTGTTTAACGCAGCTAAAAATATTATAACATTTTCTCAACTGATCTGCTTTCTGCCTCTGATCCTGAGCCTGTCATCATCCTCCACCTAATTTGGCTATAAAAAATTATTATTGCATTTGCATACTTATTGCATTTTGTTTTTTTTGAAGGTGTGGGGGATTGGGGGTGCGTCAACCCGGTTGGGACATAGAAGGGGGTGCACGGCTAAAAAAGTTTGGGAAGCGCTGATCTACAGTGACTCGGTAGCTGTCACGTGACAAAAGAGCAGAAGAGCGATCGGTATGAATCAGCGATGGTGAACGAACCACTGTGCTTACTGCTCATCCCACAGCCATGTGGCTGAGCCTCTACAGCTGTCACAGGACAAATGAATGAGAGACTCAAACTTGAAGACGCATAGTTGAGTCGCAAACTAATCATTTCTGTTTCCTGTCCTGACTGAGCTGATGCAGCTGCTACATGACGTGGGAACGTACTGCGTGAAAACGATCAAATCACTCACTGAGACGGCTCATTACTCCCCAGTCATATAAAAGATTACCGTACTTTCCGCACTATAAGGCGCACCGGAGTATAAGCCGCAGCAGCTAAATTGAATGATGTGTACATATATAAGCCGCACTGGACTAGAAGCCGCAGGTGTTTTAATGTTTAATTACCATATGTAAGGGTTCGTGCACAGAGGGGATTGTCGGGAAAGAGATGGCTGCTTGAGGAAGCTTCTTTTACAGCCAGATTGACTGTCTTTAACTTAAAAGCTGCATCATATGCATTTCTACGGTTGTTTTCCATAATGAGGGTTTGTGCATGAAAACTTCCGTTGCACAAACTGTCTCGCTCTCGTAATGTCGTTCTGTCTCTCGTACCACTCTCGGTTTCACTTTTACTTTTGCGCGCTACCTGTTTCACTCTTTTCCGGCGCCCTGCCAGATCGGCTCGGGGTCCTTCGTCTGCCGCTGATTACGGCACGGCGACTCCGACAAACTAAGTAGCTTTCGACACAAATACACACAGACAAGTGTAAAATAGCTTAAAAGTATATGAAGGACCCCGAGCCGATCTGGTACGTACACCTGCCTCCAGCTTCTCCTGCTGGAGCCCGCCGCTCCTGGCGGACCGCTCATAGAGCCCCTAGAGTTAAAGTTGGTGGACTGTAACCTGTAACATCCATAGATTTAGGAGGTAACCTAGTGGCCGTTAGCTGTAAAAATCCATAGATTAGCCGCACCGTTATATAAGCCGCAGAATCGAAAAATGGGGAAAAAGGCGCGGCTTATAGTCCGAAAATTACGGTAGTTCAAAGTGAACGAAACATTAATGAACGCCACACAACTACAGTCTCTTCAGGGGTTGGAGCCTCCTCCTCCTCCTTCTCCATGTCTTCCCTTGAGCTGGAGCTGGAAGACTCATCTTGTTCAAATTGTCTCCTCACTGCCTGTGTCAGTCCTGCTGGACATCTCCTCCGCATCCTTAGAGGACTGCAGGACAGCAGTCAGAGCCTCCTCCAGAGAAATGACTCTCTTCATTTTAGCTGAAGACATGACAGGCCAAGCTACAGCAAGCTAGAGCAAGCTACATGCACCTCTAGGTTTGCAGCAACAGCACCTGAGTAAAAATGCTGCACTGAACTCCAAAACTAAAGTTGCTTCTGTAGCAGAGTGCTTCTTTGATCTAATAAGTACTTTTGATTCAATGCTGAGTACAGCCAAACTCGATAGTCTCTTTTCTGTCATAGTAGACCGCAAATAAGTCTTTATGAGCCTGAGAGATGAAAAACTTTGTTCACAGGATGCACTGCTCACAGGTAAAACAACTGCTATTTTACACAACCTGAACAACTCATAAAAAACATCTTGGTATGGGTCCAAAAACTGAGTGAACTCCATTAGAGTGGTAGGACTCTCCTTTTCCCCCTTTTTTCTATCTAGTACTCTCCTCGTCTGATGTAACTCGTGTTTGAGGTGCTCAATATTTGAATCATAAGCTTCAGCCAATAACAGAACAGCCCCCTCTCTCAAAAAAGTTGGACTTGACGGATTTAGTGCCTGGACACCCTGCATAATTTTTACAATTTGTGTTAGAAAATCTTCTTCCTATTTCTCCAATCATGTTATCCAGAACTGGATAGTACACAGAGACACAAAAAGTTTGTTTGCTATCTGGAGCTACATGCTGTCCCAAGGTGGAGTGGATGACAGTATCCTGAAGCACCTTTGTTGTCTGTCTTGGCCTCTTTGGTTTTCGCTGAGTTGTATCAATGTTACTTTTTTGACATAAATCAAGTGTTTCACTCCACATTTCCTCAAAAGAGGCTTGACTATGGTACTGGACCAGTGTCTCTTTAAGTGCTTCAATAAGTTCAACAGCCTTAGCATAGTCCACTGTTTTAGACTGCAGCATGTCTGATAAAAATTTGGAGTCACTCAGGACCTTTCTGAACAGAAGAGATCCAGCAAAATTCAAATCAATTTGAGGCACTATCCCTCTTGCTTCAACAGCTCTTTGTGGATGGTTCTCAGATGCGATCTCTTCAAGCACCTGTACTATTGCAGGTAATCTGTCCATAACATTGCAACATGCTATGTGCCTACAGGCCCAACGTGTATCACTTAGCTGTTGGAGTTCCCTTGGTGCACCATCAAACATCTCCCGCTGCACTTCCAGCCACTTGTTATGTACATAAGACCCAGACATGAATACATACAGTCGTTCCAATAATGAGAAGAAGTTTCCTGCATCTGCCACACTTTTTACAGCGTCTACTATAACTAAGTTCAAGCAGTGTGCACTACAGTGAACATAGAAGGCATGTTTAGCTACTTCTTTTATTTTTGCTTGAACACCTGCATGTGCCCCACGCATCACTGCTGCCCCATCGTAGCCCTGGCCGACAAGGTTTTTCTTGTACTCAAGCCCATGCTTCTCAGGGAAGCATATAATCTTTCCACTTAAGGCAGCAGCATCCAGGTGTTCTGCCACTTCAAACTCCAGAAAGCTTTCATGAACCACACCGTTGTAAAAATATCTCTGAACAAATAACATTTGCTCTTTAATCTGGACATCTTTAGTTTCATCAACAAAAACTGAAAACTGCTTGCTTGTTTTAACTTCCTGGATGATTTCCTCTTTGACCATTGCAGCCAAGCACTCTTTTAACCCCACTTTAAAAATGGGGTTATGGTTACCCAGCAAGTCTAACATAGACAGAAAAACACCCTTTTTTACTGAGTCGAGAGAATCCCTGTGACCCCGCTGTGCTACATTTTCTGTGGCTGTTAGAACTAAAATTTCTGCTAATGTTTTAATGTAGTATTGGTTTTCAGCCACCTGCTTCTTTTTTTGCTCATCCATTAGTCCAAACATTGAGGAATTTTTATCCATCATTTTCTTGTTCTCTGTCCATGCAAACATTGCATTTACATGACCTTCAGATCTGGCATGAGAACAGAAACCACTGTCTTTCATTGGAGCCTTTTTCCAGTTACAATAACCCTCGAATGAGGTGAAAACAGTCCTTGGAGCATCGGGGAGTGAAAAATGCCTACAAGCAAAACAGTAAGCGGCATCTTTCGAGTGACTGGGGATTTCCACCGGGCGCGTTACAGCAGCAGCACGTCTCCACCGCGGTTTTGCTGCGTCTTCTGCCCGGCGTCAATTCACACCGGGTTACCGCGTTACAGCAGCGTCACGTCAGCTTAGCGAGCCGGTCGTATACACGCAAGATCACGCGATAATCCTGACCATACGGGAGACCGCGAGATCCCTCAATAAACTCTAAACTCTATCTATACAGTCTATGGATAAACTGTGTGTATAAAGTAAACAACAACAACAACAACCAACAGCTTACTTTGCTTCTCTGAGGTGAAAGATATGTTGATCTGACCATCTATCCTTATAAAAACAATATGTTATGTCATAAATGATTGTATGATGTTCCACTTCAACAATCAGTCTCTTGTCGTCTGTGTCGCCGATCCTCTGAGACCCTTTGATTGATTGATTGATTGATTGATTGATTGATTGATTGATTGATTGCTGATCTGGTGCCCCGGTCATAACATAATGTTGATGTGAAGTAGTTTTAGGCTGCATGAACTGCTTATTGTGTTTTATTTTGAAAGGGGGCGGAAGTGTTTTACGTTGATTCTAAGTCGGACTTCCTGTCTGGTGATCTGCTCTGTTGAGATTTACGCGGTTTGGCAGCGTCTCGCGGAGAAATAGAAGTCCTACCTAATGCTCGCGCTGAGACGCTGCTGAGACGCTGCTGTAACGTTACGCAGCGCGCCCGGTGGAAACGCTCTCATTGATTAGAGTGTTACTTATTTGCAACGGCGACCGCGGCGCTGACGTGACGCTGCAGTAACGCGCCCGGTGGAAATCAGGCTTTCAGGAAACTCTCTCACACTGGCACCTCACACCTGGACTTGGATATGTCTAGAAGATGGAGAAGAGGAACGATTCAAACTGCATCACATCTGAACTAATTATACAATATAATGACTAGTAAAACATAATCTATTTGGAACTGTCATTTGTTGGAACTAACATTTTAGCCTGGGAGAGTATTTTAGGTTAAATTGTTTAATTTTGGAATTTAATCTGAGCAATAGATCTAAAATACACTTCACAAAATATTAAAACTTTGTCCCCATCTCATCACACTTTCACACTGACAAGTTTCCACAATTATTCATATTTAAGCAAACATGAATATTTTTATTTATTTGAAGAATGTCTCTTAAATACAGCTTATAGCAAAACGTCTGTCTTTGTCATTTGTTGTTCTTATTCATATGTAACTTAGTTACACCTCATCTTCATCTTTTCTCTCTCCTTCCACCTCATCTTCCTCTTTTTTCTCTCCTTCCACCTCATCTTCCTCTTTTTTCTCTCTTTCCACCTCATCTTCCTCTTTTTTCTCTCCTTCCACCTCATCATCCTCTTTTTTCTCTCCTTCCACCTCATCTTCCTCTTTTTTCTCTCCTTCCACCTACTCTTCCTCTTTTTTCTCTCCTTCCACCTCATCTTCATCTTTTCTCTCTCCTTCCACCTCATCTTCCTCTTTTTTCTCTCATCCACCTCATCTTCCTCTTTTTTCTCTCCTTCCACCTCATCTTGTCCGTCTACTTTCCTCAGTTTTTCATTTTCTATTTCTGTTGTCTTTCTCTTTGGTGAGAAAAAACTGCTTATGCTACCTTTCCTCTTCATTTCTGTAAAATTCAAAGTAACTTTTAATCAATATTAGCGTTTGTAGCCTACTTCACACAGAACTAACGTCAGACCTAGCTAACGTTACATGTATAGTTAATGAAATAACTTTCTTCAACCAGATTTGTATCATCTCAAAACCAGCATAGCAACTTTGCTAGCACTATGCCTTCATTATAATTTAATTTATTGATAGATAGTTCATCAGTTTTTACCTCTTTCCCGCCGTCTCTTCTCTCCTCGCGACTCCTGGCTCCCTCGCTTCGCGCCACTCAGTTTTCAAAACAAATCAGTCTCTAGCCGGCCGCTCTGACCTGGCCTATGCCACCCCGGTAGATCCGCCCATGCACATGTGGCATTAATGACTTAATAGGTTATTTTGATTGTTATTAAAATGTAGAGCTAAAGTGTGCTGTATTTCATGGATCCAAGAAGAGGGAGCCAACTTGTAGGGATCTGCACTGCCAATGAACCCTGATTTCTCAAAATAGTCTTTTCTTGAGGTCCAAGTCCTTCTCTATATGCCTTTGCATCTTGAACATGTTTTGATGAGCACTGTAAGAAGTCAGCTGTTCACTTTGAATGACCTTTGCCACTTGCTAACCATGCTAGCTAGCTAGCTGAAACTAGCTTTAGCTGATGACACATGGCCCTGGCTCCCAGTCAGTTCTCACCATGCTCCGGTTGCAAAAAACACTATTCTTATACATTCTGTGAATTGGCTTCACTGCCCCAACATTTACCTAGATTTAATAATAATTATAATGAACCAAAACGGTAAAGTTATGGGGCATAAAACCACATCAATGAGCTGAAATCAGCTGCACAGCAGATGATAATTCTTCATGTTACAAGTGATTTGACTTGACTGGCTGACTACTAGTCCTACAACTTGAAGAGTTGCAGGACAAATTATATGTCAAAACGTGCGGTTTGATCGGGATCGGTGTGCTATTACTTTTCTCTACAGAAAACAAATTTTCCGCGACGTACGTTGTGTCTGGGAGAGGGACGTCTGGAATGCCCTGACTTTGGCAACTCTCACTGGTAGCATCAAAAAGCATTTTTGTCCTTCACAAAGACCCCCTGAGGCCTTACAGTCTTGCTATCAATCATTCCACATGCGTGACCACTGCTTGCATTTGAAATTGTGCTCATTCTTTGTTTTTCAAAGACAGCAGTGTAATGTAACAGTCGAATCAATGGCTGCTGTGGTGGGAGGCATCATGTTTTCTGCTTGTTGTACATCCAACTATCCCACTCTTGACATTTTGAAAATGGCCTGACAGTTTCGCACAATGTCAACACATTTTAAATCCTACAGATCAAAGGCTCAACTTTAGTGCTAAATTATAATATTCTGCAAGCTGTAGATGTATATACTGTAGATCTTCTGTGCTGCAGGGTTGAAGGCAGTAATTGTCGTTCATCCCACAGCATTCCTTTCAGTGAATAACACTGAGTTTGATGGATATCAACTATTA
The DNA here is from genome assembly GCF_030273125.1 of Centropristis striata. Lineage (NCBI taxonomy): Eukaryota > Metazoa > Chordata > Actinopteri > Perciformes > Serranidae > Centropristis > Centropristis striata. Next base: position 1,207,198 of record NC_081529.1, read on the forward strand.
AAACACAGGAAGTGTCAAACAGCAGCAGTGCTGGAGACAGTGTGGGCAGATAAATGTCAATCATTCTCATATTTTCTGGGCATGTGTTAAATTACAATCTCTCTGGGACAGTTTTATTGAGACTGTTGAGGAAATTCTTCTATATACACTACCGGTCAAAAGTTTTAGAACACCCCAATGTTTCCAGTTTTTTATTGAAATTCAAGCAGTTCAAGTCAAATGAACAGCTTGAAAGGGTCCAAAGGTAAGTGGTGAACTGCCAGAGGTAAATAAAAAAAGGTAAGCTTAACCAAAACTGGAAAATAATGTACATTTCAGAATTATACAAGTAGGCCTTTTTCAGGGAACAAGAAATGGGTTAACAACTTAACTCTATGGAGTCTTGGGCTATTTTGTCCATTTTTGAATTCTTTTCATGTCTTTGTAAGTCATTTTGTGTCTTTTTTTGTCATTTTATGTCTTTTTTTAGTAATTTTGTGTCTTTTTTTTAGTAATTTTGTGTCTTTTTTTGTCATTTTCTGTCTTTTTTTAGTAATTTTGTGTCTTTTTTTAGTAATTTTGTGTCTTTTTTTTAGTCATTTTGTGTATTTTGGTGTCTTTTTTTGTCATTTTGTGTCTTTTTTTGGTCATTTTGTGTCTTTTTTTTGTCCTTTAGTCCAACATAAAATGTGATTTTGAATCTTTTTTTTACTTTCAAAACACTATCATGCTCAATAAAGAATTTTAAATGTTGCAAATGTGCATTAATTTCAGAGTACACTGAGACATTAAACTGCATCATTTTCAATTAAATTCTGGAAAAGTTGGTGTGTTCTAAAACTTTTGACCAGTAGTGTAACTGTGTATCGAGGACTAATGCCTGGTGATACGATTCAAAAGAAAGACATTTACCTGTTCAAAATCTTGATACTTGCATGTTTAAAGGCCATTACGAGGAGCTGGTTTTTGGAGGAAATATATTCCATGGAGAAACTGGCTCATTATTTTAGGACTGAGACAAGGTCACATGAACAAGGATGGGGAAAATGGACTTCATATAAGAGGAAGGATGGGACGCTTCTTTAGCGCTCCAAAAAAGACTGAATTTATAACGATGAACGACGGAACAATTCTTACCTTTTTTTTTGTTCAAACAATATCTCATTGTACACAAAAGAAACCCAGAATGTTACATTGTATAATAGTTTAACTCTCTGGAGTCTTATAGGGCTATTTTGTCCATTTTTGAATCATTTTCATGTCTTTACATGTGTTTGTAAGTCATTTTGTGTCTTTTTTGGTAATTTTGTGTCTGTTGTTGTGTCATTTTTAGTTATTTTGTGTCTTTTTTTTGGGTCATTTTGTGTCTTTTTTTGTCATTATGTCTTCTGTGGGTTTTTTTTGTTATTCTGTCTTCTCATTTTGTGTCTTTTTTGGTCATTTTGTGTCTTTTTCAAGACATTCAAAGATTTTGAATGCTTAAATATCATCTTTGCCATTCTATCATGTGCTAATGTGCCCCTCTGATTAAACACTGGCCCCTCCTTGGCCCCCACAGTAAAATTGGTCTAGAACCGCCACTGACTCCGAGACTCTTGTTCCAAGACTGTGTTTGTGTTTATTGTTTCTCTGTTTCCTGGAACGATAAGAGAGCCCTCACTCTCAATCTTGGTTGTACATCATTTGGATCCTGCCTGATTTATGACAGAATGAGATATATGAGATATATATCTGACCTATCTAGGGTGGACCCCGCCTCTCGCCCCATGGCAGCTGGGATCGGCTGCAGCGCCCCAGTGTGGATAAGCGATTTAGAATAATGAATGAATAAATCAATAAATTTGTCTGGAGTACATATTAAAGGGTCCACAGAAAAATGTGCTTCACATTTAAGGAAATATCAGACAGTTTGGACATTCTTGACATGTAAAGTTTGCCATGCCTTTAAATGTCAATACATTATATAAAAACCTTTGATTTATTTTTCCTATCTGTAAAAATGCAGAATATTCTTTCATCATGAGAAATAAACAGGTATGGACTTCGAATTAACTTAATTTTACTGGTTATTACCAATGGCGGTTCTAGACCAGTTTTAATCTGGGGGCCAAGGAGGGGCCAGTGTTTATTTGTAATAAATACGGTGCAACTTTTTCTAATATTTCGGTAAAATATTAGCACTGTTGATTTCACCTTTAAGATTGCCATTTTATTCCATATTTACCGTAAAAAAAACTATATAAATGCTGCATGAATTAAAGATTTTACCATTAAATATTACAGTATATTTCTGTTAGAGATATGGTGTTTAGTACATTTAACAGTGAGAAAAAGTAGCCCATGTTTACAAAAAATAAATTCAAAAATTACAGTGATGGCTTATATACATACAGTGTATTTTACAGTAGAGTAATGTATTTGTTTTTTTTTAACTGTAAAAAATACTGTTTTGGCTGAATTAACCCATATATCATTTTACGTCTTTTACTGTCATGGTTTAGCAGTTTTCACCGTAAAATCTACAGACATTTTTTACAGTGTAAATTGATTATTTTATCATTAATGTGACACAGGGGCCACAGCAGGGGCCAAGGGCTTCTTCACAGGGGCAGTGGCCCCTGGAGGCCCCTGTGTAGAACCGCCACTGGTTATTACACAACCCAAAGTTCTGGTTCTGGGAGAGTGCAAGTGTTCACAAAATAGTTTCAGTTTTACTGTTGACTGCATTCCATGTGCATGATTGTATCAAAGCTTTATAGATCACCTCAGGTCAAACAACCCACAAATGAAAGTGTTAAACACGGGGCACACAAAGTAGAAGAAACTCATCTTCGTTTATTAGAAGAGCTATGTATATGGTGTCTTTATGAAGAACATTGTAATTAGTACCAGTTCAGAGTTAGTGTAAATGTTTGTTTTTTTTTCAACTTTTGCACTCATACGCAGGTGATGGGCACTACTACATTTATTGCACATTTTTTGTTGTTGTGCTAATTTAGAAGGACAGAGGAAAGGCTTAATTCTTCTGCACTTCTAGACAAAATTAAAGCATTTCACAAAACATATAATCAGTGGTGGAGAGTAACTAAGTACATCTACTCAAGTACTGTACTTGAGTATAATTTTAAGGTACTTGTACTTTATTGAGTATTTACATTTTGTGACTTTATACTTCTACTTCACTACATTTTGAGGCAAATATTGTACTTTTTACTCCACTACATTGAGCTGACAGCTTTAGTTTCTTTTCAGGTCGAGATTTAACATTAAAAACATGATACATTTAAAGTTATTAGAGTTATTTTTTATCAAATCTTAAAACAGTATATTAAGTAATTAAATGAACCCTGTCTTTACAAAATTAAAACACTGCTTACATAAAAGCATCAATACAAATGATGTAAAAATATAAATTTGGAATATATAAAACAATCTGAGTAGATCCATTCTGCATAAAGAGTACTTATACTTTTGATACTTTAAGTACATTTTGATGCTGATACTTTTGTACTTTTACTTCAGAAACTTTTGAATGCAGGACTTTTACTTGTAGTGGAGTAATTTTACAGTGTGGTATTGGTACTTTTACTTAAGTAAAGGATCTGAATACTTCTTCCACCTCTGCATATAATGCAGAAAACTAAACTTAAGGGATTATAAATTGTGTCATACTTACCTTGTTTAATAAATTAAATGTTCTTTCCTCTATTACCTACAGATGTCTGAAAAGTTAGTATGAGCAGAAATGTGTTGGCCTTCTCCAAAGAAGAATGAAAGAATACATTGTATGTACTCTGTATTCTTTCATTAGTTTATTTATTATCCTTAACCACTCCTCTGAACTGGAGCCAGTCCCAGCTGACACTGGGAGACAGACTGGTAACCATAGATAAGCCGCTAGAACAGTGGTGGAAAATAACTAAGTAGCCTACATCTACTCAAGTACTGTACTTGAGTATTATTTTGAGGTACTTTCACTTAACTTGAGTATTTCTATTTTATGTAACTTTATACTTCTACTCAACTACATTTTGAGGCAAATATTGTTCTTTTTACTCCACTACATTTAGCTGACAGCTTTAGTTACTTTTCAGGTCGCGATTTAACATAAAACACATGATAAAAAAGTAATTCTAATATTTTTAATTAAAACTCATAACAGTAAATTAAGTAGTTAAAATGAGCTCTGTATTTACAAAATTAAACACTGCTTACATAAATGCATCAATACAAATCTAATATATTTAGAATATATAAAACTGAGTGGGTTCATTCTGAATAACGAGTACTTTTACTTTTGATACTTGAAGTACATTTTGATGCTGATACTTTTGTATTTTTACTTCAGTAACAAATTAAATAAATGAAGGCTTGAAATGTTTCATTCTCTGTGTAATGGATCTATATAATGCGTTATTTCCACTTTTTGAATTGAATTAGTGACATAAATAAACTTTTCTATGATATTATAAGTTATTGTGATGCACCTGTATATTGATGTACACTTGGGGAATGTTTCATGTTGTGTACAGAAGCTATTGAATTGGAAAAACTGCAATGTGTGCAGAACTGGAAACTGGAAGTAACATTGCATGCAAAAAGTTAATGCCTGATAAATGACACTGTATAGCCAAATACAAAGACACTATATAACTCTTGCCAAGCTCTAGCTCAGTGTGTGGACATATAATAAGGGAGGAATTGTTTTGCGTGGAAGTAAATATAAAAGAACCGAAACAGAAATAAAGGCTCTGTAGAGCAAAATGTTTGAACCAAACTCAATTCGTCCCACTGCTGAAATGATGACCCTGGTCCCAACCTTTAGCATCCAGTCAGGCAAAGTGGGTGGCATACAACTTTTTCTGTGTTTGAGACCACACAAACACACAATGAAGATGCAGATGTGAGCCAGTTCACATCTGCCCACATCAGCACGAGAGAGCAAAGAACATTTTTTTCTTCTATTTCTTGTTCATTTCAATGCCTGGTACAACTAAAGGTACATTTGTTTGGACAAATATAATGATAACAGCAAAAATACATCAAAAGACAGTAATTTAAGATCTGATATCTAGCGATTTCCATGCTTTTCTTGATAATGATTTTGGTTATTATCAAGAAAACCATGGGAAATGTCTAGATATCAGTTCTTAAATGAAACTTGTATGGGCTATTTTTGTTGTTGTCATTATATTTGTCCAAACAAATGTACCTTTAGTTGTACCAGGCATTGAAATGAACAAGAAACTGAAGAAAACAAGGATGATCCAATATTTTTATATATATATATATATATATATATATATGATAGTTGCAATACACCCAAGGCATGTTTTCATACTATTCAGATGATTCAGGTTGTTGGTATCTGTTAATCATTGCCATTGTCTTGTCTTTAGACAGAGTAGTACACTACATTGCATTAGTCACCATTAAGTACAAAACTTTCAGTTTTTGGTAGTTTCAAGATGAATATTTGTCATGTCAGTAGAGTTTTTAGTTAGCTATGCTTATCATCCTCTTCCCAAATACCCTCCAACTGCAAAACATTATGTTATCCTTTGCTAACTGAACCTTCTTAAGCACAAGATACACTGTTCTAAGATTATGACGCCATTGTATATTGTGCACATTCCTTAAAAATACAGTGGATAATGAAAGTCTACAGACTCCTGTTGAAATGCCAGGTTTTTAATTTCAATTTAAAACATCTTGAAATTGTTGAGTGGGGAAAATAAATAAATAAATAAAATAACGTGCCTACATATATGTACACACCCTTTTATAATTAAGGATGTGGCTGTGATCAGAATGGACCAATCAATTAAAGTGACCCCATATAAAGTTCAGCTGTTCTTGTAGGATTTTTTTCTAACATTTAACCCAGTTGCCTCTTACAGCAAAAACCATGGTCCACAAAGAGGTTGCAAAGCATCAAAGGGATTGTTGGAAAGTATCAGTGATGAGAAGGCTACAAAAACATTTCCAAGGCATTAGATATACCATGAACACAGACAAGACGGTCATCAACAACACTGCAAAAAAAGAAAAGTTGGGTGAACTCAAAATTTCAAGGCAACAAACTTCGATAAAATTTTAAGTTGGACAATTAAATTAAATATTTTAAGTTATGTTATTGAGTTTGCTCAACTCTGAATTCAGATTTTTGTCAACACAACTGTAAGTGGGACTAACTTATAATTTTACATTGTAATAACTTTTAATCCTTACTTCTGCTAACTTCTGCAATGTGCTGAATTGGCACGATTGTAACGCCGCTATGAAATGTCAGCTAATGTTGCGACCACAATCTTGAGTTAGCATTGATACGCTAATGGCTACTCTTGTAGCTGTTACAAGCAGCGCCGCTAGCATCAGTTAGCCGCTAGCATCAGTTAGCCGCTAGCATCAGTTAGCCGCTAGCTTTCACTAATGACCGAATTTCACCGAAATAAGAGTTATCAGAACTATTGTCCCTTGTTGTGAACCCCAACTTAAAGATATAAGTAACAACAACTCACCAACTTGTTTTTGAGCAGACAACTGGCTTCCTTTGTTGTGCTAGCTTACATTATTGCCCTAAATGTCAATAATTTATATTTCCAAGTTTTAACAACTTAAATCACTGTTGTAGGCCAAAAAATACAAGTTGGCTTTTTTGCAGTGAAGTGGAGAAAATGTGGCATTGACATTACCAAGAACTGGATGACCCTCCAAAACTGATTAAAACAACAAGAAGAGGCTGTGCTGAGAAATGCATTGAGGAAACCTATAAAAATTAAATTATCTGACTCCAACAGTAAATCCTCTTACCAATTTCTCTGTGCAGACCGTTTGATGGGGAATGATGAGCAGGAGACGTCCAAGTTCTTAGTTTTTACATTTTATTACAATACGTCAAGAAATGTGCAGTTACAGAGGCTCTGGGTTCAATCTACACGTCCCTGATATGACATTAGGCTGGTCAGTTCATGGAGGTTGAACCCCCTTCTGTCCCTGGAACCCTTTTTTATAACCTAACAATGTTTTACTAATCATGTGGGTAGAACTCTCCAGAAGATGCGTCCCTCTCGAACCGTTGATTCGTCAGTTTTAATCAATATTGTGGACACGTCGTGTCACCAAGCAGAGAAGACAGGTACCTCCCCTTTTCAGCACATCATGTCTGTGACCTGACCTGTTCCCAAAACATTCAACACAACCTCCTGCCTTGTTATGACTTGCAGAGATATTAGTGGAGACACAGATTTCGCAATGTGCATATAAAATATATCTTTTTGTGATGATAGAATCTTACTAAGATCAAGCAGTTGGAATAAATGTATTTAGTTTTGATGTATCTAGAGTAATCATAGTTTTAAACCAATATTAGCACATGATCATTGTATCAAAAGCATCTAACATGATTAATCTATCAATGCATAGAGAGAGGGCACACACACAGTTAGTGAATAACGCATGCATAGATAGTGACCCAGTCAATCAGATAGTGACCCCCATGCACAGAGACAGAAAACAGAGACAGAATAACAGAGACAGAAAAACAGAGACAGCAGCCAAAAGACCCACAGCAACATCAAAGGAGATGCAGGGATGTCTGACAAGTACTGATTGTGGACTACACCGGCAACAAACTCCCTTTTATTTATTTTTTGCAAAGAAAAACAAACATACTCGGCCAAAAGTATGTGGGAAAATGTGTTATGGTCGAACAAGACCAAGGTTGAACTCTTTGGCCATAATTCCAAAAAGTACATTTGGTGCAATACAGTGGTGGTTCTAGACCAGTGTTCCTGTGGGGGCTAAGCAGGGGCCAGTGTTTAATCAGAGGGGCACATTAAAAAAACGGCAAAGATGATATTTAAGCATTCAAAACCTTTATTTTAGCTTATTTAACCCATAAGAACCCAGACCCAGTTATCCATAAAGGAAAGTTATGGGGGATATATTACAGACCAAGTGAACCACACAGAACATATTTATGATGTGGGTTTTTTTGGTCATTCTGTGTCTTTTTTAAGTAATTTAGTGTTTTTTTGGTCATTTTGTGTCTCTTTTTTTGGTAATTTTGTGTCTTTTTTAAGTAATTTAGTTTTTTTCTGTCATTTTGTGTCCTTTTTTTGTGATTTGTGTCTTTTCTGGTCATTTTGTGTCTTTTTTAAGTAATTTAGATTTTTTGGTCATTTTGATACCGCCTCCAGCGGCCCCCAGGTAATTTGAGTTTGAGACCCCTGATCTAGAATACTTAAAGTGTTTGTTACATGGGTGTCACCGTGGGTTCTTATGGGTTAAACGTCTCATTTAAGTATTTTTGGAAGATACAAATACATTGAAACAATGAGACTGACCGACAATAACAATTATTTTTGTACAACAATGACATTTTCTCATTTTTGTGCACAATTGCTTTTTTTATATTTTGGAAGTGCAGGACAGTAATAATGATCTTATTTTATATATATACCCAAGCTTTTATTGAACAATTAAACTACGAAACAATGTTGACATTCTGGGTTCCTTTTGTCTACAATGAGATATTGTTTGAACAAAAAATAGGTAAGAATTGTCCTGTCGTTCATCGTTTTTCATCACTTTATTATTCATTTCAATAATTAATTATTCAATAAATGAATTGATTTGATTCACACAAAAAAACTGCTAAAAAGCTGAAGCTGAAGAGGAATTTCACCTTTCTGCATGACAAACAACCTCTAAATCAGAGGTGTCAAACTCTGGCCCATGGGCCAAATTTGGCCCGCAGTATAATTATATTTGGCCCGCAAGGCAATCCCAAATTATTATTATTATACAGCGCAAATAATACTACAAATCCCAGAATGCTCTGCTGGTGTTCTGGCTTGAACACAGTAGATCAGTGTGGAGTAAACTGAGCAACAATTAAAGTGTCTTTATGCACTTTTTCTTGCTAGTCCAAGGCTTGAATGGCTGCACATTCATTGAAGGATATTATTATTAGTCATTTGGTTTATTATTGTTATTTTATTCTCACATTTCTTTTTAGCCTGTGGAAAAAGATTACTGTTAAATTTAAATTTAAAGAAGGCCGCATATGAAATAAAGGGACATACGATTTTTATTTAAATTTTATTTAAGAAATGAATGCCATTGGTGTGTTTGTTTGTTATATTTGATATTTGATTTTGCATGTTTGCAATATTAAGTTATATCAAGCTTTGCTTGTTCCGTTTCGTTTGAACTTGTTTAGGTCCATTTTTTCAATAAATATCAATGTTGGACCGTGACTTTGTCCAAGTTTTAATATTTTAGTTAAAGTATTTGTATATTTATGTAACTACGGTGTTATAAATATTTCAGTGTGTTTTTAATTTAATTGCACACATTAAAGGTGGGTAAAAATCTGAATTGATTTGACTTGGTCTGAGGTTTTTAAATAAAAAATATATATATAAAACAACTCAAAAACATTTAACATTTTTAGACTTCCACTATCCACTGTATGTCAGAAATATAACAAATACACTATATCTTCTTTTTTAAAATGCATATTATTCCAATGTTTCTTTGTAGTGGGGCGACATAGCTAACCTATTGTTCATTTTGTTATAAAAGCAACAAATTAGGTAGATATTTAGCTTAATGTAATTTGAAAAAGACTGGATATTGGGCCAACGCATATTCACATTCTGATGGCCATGGCTGCCATTTTCCAAAATTGTGATGGTACAATATCCAGTTTTGTTCCCAATATATTTATCAGCACATCTGCCAAATGTGGTGCTTTTATCACAAAATTAACAATTATTGTTAAGATAAATTGAGCTATGCCGCCCCACTATTGTTGGATCTTTACATTCTATGTTTCCATTTCCAATAAAGGATCTGAGTAATTCTTCCACCACTGACTGGGCCTCAAGATCTATTATTATATTATATTATATATATATATATATATATATATATATATATATATATGTATATATATATATATGTATATATATATATATATATATATGTATATATATATATGTATATATATATATATGTATATATATATATATATATATATATATATATATATATACATATACATATACATATATATATATATATATATATATATACATATATATAATATATTTTATACAGTCTATGCTCAAGATCAGCTTCAGTGGCGGTTCTACACAGGGGCCTCCAGGGGCCCCTGCCCCTGTGAAGAAGCCTTTGGCCCCTGCTGTGGCCCCTGTGTCAAATAAATAATAAAATGATCAATTTATAACGATGAACTATGGAACAATTCTCACCTTTTTTTTGTGCAAACAATATCTCATTGTGCACAAAAGGAACCCAGAATGTGAACATTGTATAATAGTTTAATTGTGCAATTAAAGCTTGTGTATATATAAAAAAGATCATTCTCACTGTACTGCACTTTCAAAATAAAAAAAAGTAATTGTGCACAAAAATGAGAAATATCATTGTCGTGCAAAAATAATTATTATTGGTAAGTCTCATTGTTTCAATCAGTGTATTTGTATCTTCCAAATATACTTAAATTAGATTTTTAAATGAGCTAAAATAAAGGTTTTGGATGCTTAAAAATAATGTTTAGTCGTTTTTTAATGGGCCCCTCTGATCAAACACTGGCCCCTGCTTGGCCCCCACAGTAAAACTGGTCTAGAACCGCCACTGATCAGCTTATAAATGAGGACCCAGCTCAAGGCTCTTATTGTGGCAGTTGATGGCGCTTTTATTCTGAAGGTTTGGTATCGGATGTTGCTGCGTTGTCCACCGCACCGGCGCGACTTCTGACGTCACACAGGCGCCGGAAACAAGTCGTGGAAAGGTAAACACATGTTTATTTACGCCTGTAGAAGGAAGGTAAACGTTAAACACACTGTACAAACAGCAGAGAAATGAATTATTTCTGTTGGAAAACAAAGAGCGAAGCCAGTCGGCTAGTATGCTAAAAGCTAGGAAGCTAAAAGCTAGGAAGCTAACATTAACGTCTCGAGACGCGGACAAACATGTAACCAAGACAACGGGCTCTCTAACTTAACCCTCCTGTTGTCCTCGGGTCAAGGAAGGAAGAAGAGGGAAGGACGCAAAGGGAAGTAAAAAAGGATGGAGGAAAGAAGGAAGGAAAGAAAGAAGGATGGAGGAAGGAAAGAAGAGAGGAGGAAAAGGAGAAAGAATGGAAAGGAGAGAGAAAGGAAGGAGGAAGGAAAGAAAGAGGGCAGAAAGGAAGGAGGAAGGAAAGGGGAGGAGGAGAAGAAAGGAAGGAAAAAATAAAGAAGGAAGGAGGGAGAAAAGGAGGGAGGCAGGAAGGAAAGAGGGCAGAAAGGAAGGAGGAAGGAAAGAAAGAAAGAGAGGGGAAGGAAAGGGGGGGCGAGGGAAGGGAAGAAGGAAGGAGGATAGAGGAAGGAATGGAGGCGGGAGGGATGAAAGAAGGAAGGAAGGAAGGAGGAAAGGAGAGGAAATCAGGAGGAAGGAAAGAAGAGAGAAAGTAAAGGAGATAGCTGAAGGAGGAAAGAAAAGAAGGGAAGAAGGAGGAAAGGAAGGAAAGAAAGAAAGGATAGAGGAGGAAGGAAGGAGGATAGAGGAGGAAGGAAGGAGGAAAGAAGAGAGGAAGGCAGGAGGAGGGAGGAAAGAAGGAATAGTCAAAACAGATTGGGTCAATTTGACCCGGAAGGACGACGGGAGGGTTAAACTCTGGTCACTTATTGTTCGTATCAACAGGTTTTGATAGGAAACAGCCACTTCCACACTATATATCGTCACACTGTTAAAATAATAAAGTCGTTTTTTGTAAAAATAGTATTTTTTTTTTTGCCAAATCATCTCCTCGTGACGCAGGTGTTGTGTCCTTACTGGTTTTTCCTAACTAACTGGTGCCCGTACTGGTGTGTGCAGCTGTTTTCTGCCTCATTTAGCAGATTCGTCACATATTTAATAAACATATAGGTTCATTTTAATGTCTGGTACAACTAAAGGTGCATTTGTTTGGATAAATATAATAATAACAACAAAAATATCTCATAAAAACTAAATTGAAGAGCTGATATCTAAACATTTAACATGGTTTTATTGATAATGATTTTGGTTATTATCAATAAAAACATGGTGCATTTTCATGTACAGATGTGCAAACACTCAGAGAACTACAAATGCACCATTATGTCCTCTTGTCAAGCCACTCACTCACATATGATGTTATGAAAATAAAACACATCATCCATATAATGATTGACCCACTACATAGATAATAATAATAATAATAATAATAATAATAATAATAATACATTTAATTTGGAAGGCGCTTTTCTTGGCACTCAAGGACACCGTACAAAATGATAGAAAAATATAGGAAAGGAAGTGTCCTCAATTTTCACAAAAAAAAATAAGAAAGGGACCACTTTAAAAGCATCCAATTAAGAATCTAGAATCAAGCAGCATTTTGGTCCTCAGCTCATTTTAAACAGAAATCACCCTGTCACCACAAAATTAATTTTTGAGCAACGGCTCCGATGGACAGTTTAACATATAAGAGAGATATAACCTTGCATAGTAGACCGTTTTAATTATCGTAAATCAAGCAATAGTACAAAACTTTAACTGTAGAAAACACAGTTTTTTTTCATGTGAAATTAAAGGAGAAATATCATAACATCACAAGGACACAATGACCCTAAAAATAAAGGGACTACTCAGTCTAAATTAAATTTTTTGATGATATTTACATTTAAATGTACAGGGTTTTCTTTTAGAAAACCCACTCACTGTATTTTTTACAGTGAAGTTCTGGCAACCACAGCTGCTGGTATTTTACCATAAATTAAACAGATTATTTTTACATGTATGCCTAAATGCATTGAGTTACTGCCATGTGATTGGCTGATTAGATATCTGTAGTAAGGAGCAGTTGAACAAGTGAACATAATAAAGTGGCCCATGAGTGTTTGTTGCATTTAGTATTTGTTCTCTTTACTGAAGAATATGACCTAGTACTACCTGGGCTGTGAAACTACAGTTGAAACCAGAAGTTTACATACACTATATAAAAAGACACATATGCTTTTTTCCCCATGGTGTTAATACTTGGGTATAATTATTAGAACAGATGAATGTGGAACCTTCAGGCATCTGGAAATTGCACCCAAGGATGAACCAGACTTGTGCAAGTCCACAATTCTCTTCCTGATATCTTGGTTGATTTCTTTTGACTTTCCCATGATGTCACACAAAGAAGCAGTGTGTTTCAGGTGTGCCTTAAAATACATCCACAGGTGTGTCTCTAATTAACTCTAATGTTGTCAATCAACCTTTCAGAAGCTTCCAAAGACATGACATCATCATCTGGGCTTTCCCAAATTGTTTCAAGGCATAATAATGTTGTAATAATGTATGTAAACGTCTGACTTTGAAGAAAGTAATAAAAAATTGTCTTTTTTGTCTTTTTCAAAGATTGCATTTTTAATGCAATCTTTGGTGTTTGCAGTTTTTTTTGTAATGTTTTATTTTTTGTGTGTTTTTTTGGGTCATTTTTGTGTGTGTTTTTTGTGGGTTTTTATATTTGTGTTCTGTGTGTTTTTATGTTGTTTGTTGTATGTTTTTTTTTTTTTTTTTTATCTTTTAGTGTGTTTTTGTGTGTTTCTTGTGTGTTTTTATGTGTCTAAAATAATCCTTCTCTCATTATTCTGGAATTTAGCAAATAGAAATAATTTTGGTAATCCTAACGGACCTAAAACAGGAAAAGTGATTCTCTGATTTCATGTCAGACAGTGAGAAAAAAAGCATATGTGTCTTTTTATATAGTGTATGTAAACTTCTGGTTTCAACTGTATACATGTATGTACTTATACTGTACATGTATAATGTCCTCTAGCTCTTGAAGCGCTCGACAAAAATAAAAAAAAAAAACAAAAAAAACATCAAAAGTAATATATATCAAGACGAACAACATAAAAAAAATCTGTTTTGGTGCTGTTTCCAGGCTTGTTCAGTGTTTCATATCGACTTATAACTATATTGTGCATGATTGATGAGAGCGGCAACAGGAGCACAAGCAACCGTTTCAACACATTATTTGATTTTTTATTAATTGTTCATATATTTTTTCCATATAGCCATGATGACAGACTCATCACTCCTCAACTCTGAGCTGGAGCTCCAGCAGCAGGAGGAGCTGTATCAACAGCTGCTGTTACAGGTCAGATTGCTTTGTATTTTTATTGTATTTTTATATTTTATTGCTTGAAGTCTGCCTAGGTTGTTCTTTTTATTTAATTGTGTTGTCATTGTCTCTGTGTGTAATGCTGCTGCTACACTGTAATTTACCAGCTTGGGATAAATAAAGTACATCTATCTATCTACAGTACAGGCCAAAAGTTTGGACACACCTTCTCATTCAATGCGTTTTCTTTATTTTCATGACTATTTACATTGTAGATTCTCACTGAAGGCATCAAAACTATGAATAAACACATATGGAATTATGTACTTAACAAAAAAAGTGTGAAATAACTGAAAACATGTCTTGTATTTTAGATTCCTCAAAGTAGCCACCCTTTGCTGACTAGAATATAAGACATGTTTTCAGTTATTTCACACTTTTTTGTTAAGTACATAATTCCACATGTGTTCATTCATAGTTTTGATGAATCTACAATGTAAATAGTCATGAAAATAAAGGAAACGCATTGAATGAGAAGGTGTGTCCAAACTTTTGGCCTGTACTGTATCTATCTATCCATCTATCTATCTATCTATCTATCTATCTATCTATCTATCTATCTATCTATCTATCTATCTATCTATCTATCTATCTATCTATCTATCTTTAAAGGGAGTTGGGTTAAAACGTGACTTTATCTTTTGTGTGTGATCACAAATGGCAATGACAGGATGGTTATTAGTAAAAACATGGTTAAGGAAAAGTAGAAAGAATAATCATAAAGTTACTAACTCAGCTGTCAGTTGCAGAGCATTTTATGTCAAACATTTTGAACCATAACCTGCCGGACCAAGTTAGGCTGTCCTAGCAAAACCCTTGAGTGTAATGAATTGAGTTCATACATCTTTTAAGGTTGGAAAATAATTTCTGAGTTTAAATCTTCTGCTCAAAATGTCGTAACATTTTTCAGCAATTCCTGTAAGGGAGCAAAAACATTACAAGTTTGTATCGTTCACGATGGAGCAATAGATTAAACAAAAAAACAACAAACGTTTTCCCCTTGGAGACAGATTCTTTGTTTAGCTTTGTTAAGATGATTCATTTGACATGAGTGTGCAGCATTGAAATTCCCTAAATGTCCTTCTATAATTACAGAGTACAAAGTACTCTTTTTGATCTTTTTGAAGTTTTTTGATCATGGCTATGACTAATAAAGTGCTTACAAACACATCCCACATGTAAACTCATCAGTACATATGGGTGGATTTAATTTGGTTTGTGATAATTCTTCCTCTTTAAATAACAATTCATCTTCAATGGAAACTTTATGACACTGTAAACAGGGTTTCCCCTGCCATTATACGGCTTAGGCGCAGCGCCCAAGCACTTTTGCATCATACAAACTCAGTTGATAAGATGAATTTTGGACAAATAATGAAGGAGACAACAACTAAAACATCTCTCTGTCTGCGCATTTATATACATGTTTATATTTTATTGTTACTTTTAATCTAAGTCCTTTGCAATAAGTTCCATTCTGACCTCCTGAGTGTGTAACAGTCAGCTTCAAGCCAGAGACTCCTTGCAAAGTAACAACTTGATTCTTTGGGATTTGTCAGAAAAGACACAAAATTACCCAAAAAAGAATCAAATTGACCACAAAATGACCAAAAATGACCACAAAAAGACACAAATTGACCAAAAAAGACACAAAATGAGCAAAAAAAAGGAAACAAAATGACCAAAAAAGACACAAATTGACCACAAAATGATCTGAAAAAGACACAAAATGACCAAAAGAGACACAAAATGACCAAAAAGAGACACAAAATGACCAAAAAAGACACAAAATGACCAAAAAAGACACAAAATGACGCCCCAAAAAAGACATTAAATGACAAAAAAGACTAAAACACATTAACACATGAACACTTTAACACAGTGGAGACAGAGCTGACTTCCAAAATGATTTGGCGACCCCCAGAAATCATCTCGCGACCCCAATTGGGGTCCCGACCCCAAGGTTGAGAACAGCTGCTGTAAGGGAGCAAAAACATTACAAGTTTGTATTGTTCACGATGGTGCAATAGATTAACAACAAAAAAACAACAAACGTCTTCCCGTTTGGAGACAGATTGTTCTTTTAGCTTTGTTAAGATGATTCATTTCACCTGAAAGTGTGCAACATTGAAATTCCCTAAATGTCCTTCTATAATTCTATAATTCTATAATTACAGAGTACAAAGTACATCAAGTACAAAGAACACTACGTGTTTTTTGATCATGGCTATGACTAATAAAGTGTCTTTGGCTTTCACCGGAATAACAGACAACCACAAACACATTTCACATGTAAACTCATCAGTGCATATGGTTATGACACTGTATGACACTGTAAACAGGGTTTCCCCTGCCATTATACGGCTTAGACGTGGCGCCCAAGCATTTTTGCCTCCCGCCTAAGAGAAAAAACAGTACGGACATTTCACCTTCTGTTTAAAAAAAAAAACCCGTGCACCGCTGCTGAATGAATGAATTACGTGCGTCGAGTGTAATGAATTGAGTTAGGGCTCATTTAATTTATAATGAGGAGTTCATACATCTTTTAAGGCTGGAAAATAATTTCTGAGTTTCAATCTTCTGCTCAAAATGTTACGACATTTTGAGCAGAAGATTGAAACTCAGAAATTATTTTCCAACCTGTAAGGGAGCAAAAACATTACAAGTCTGTCTCCCCCTTTCACTCTCAATATCTCTACTGTCAATAAAAGCTATAAAATACCCAAAAAAAGATTTAAAAAAAAAGAAATCAACTAAAATGCGTAACATTTTATTTTATAAAAATGCATAAAAAACGACTAGACCTATGTTATATAACTTGCTGAGTTGTTGACTTCCTCACAGATGTTTCCAACAGTGTTCCAACTGACTTTTTATCCAGTTTTAAGGTGCATTTTTATGATTTTTAACCATATAGATGAATGATTTTAGTCATCAGATGTCTGGATCTTTAGTTGTCAGAGAAACAAGCAGAGGAAACATTGTCTACCAAACATCATATGAGAAACACTGATTTTGAGAGTGAAACTGCTTTATTCTGCGTTTTTATCAGTTTTAATCAGTGGGTCTTTTTGTCCTCTCAATAAAGCTACAAAAAAAATGCCCTAAATAGTAATTCATCCTCAATGGAAACTTTATGACACTGTAAATCATTCTAAAGGGTCTGCAAAATGTTCATTAACCCATTGAAGCCTGGAAAAGCGGATACGTCGTTTTGTAGTATTTGTATAAGCTCTCAAATACTTTTTGAATTTCATTTCTATCTGCTACAGAGGCTGAAAAATCTATTATTTAGTAGGAAGAGTTGACACTTCTGTTGAATTTCCAGAAAAACTTCAGGTTTTAGGGGCTTATTTTAAAATCGCCCAGAGGTTTTACAGGCGTTTTAGGCCTCAATGGGTTAACTTAAATAGACTATTTAATTGTCTATTATCTTTTTAGACAGTGGGAAAGATGCAGACTGAAAATCCGGACTCCAAAGTTATCCGACCCCAACCAGGTGAGTAGCTCTACTATCCATATTAGATCCAATCTTGGGAGATCCATATTAGATCCAGTCTTGGGAGATCCATATTAGATCCAATCTTGGGAGATCCATATTAGATCCAATCTTGGGAGATCCATATTAGATCCAATCTTGGGAGATCCATATTAGATCCAATCTTGGGAGATCCATATTAGATCCAATCTTGGGAGATCCATATTAGATCCAATCTTGGGAGATCCATATTAGATCCAATCTTGGGAGATCCATATTAGATCCAATCTTGGGAGATCCATATTAGATCCAGTCTTGGGAGATCCATATTAGATCCAATCTTGGGAGATCCATATTAGATCCAATCTTGGGAGATCCATATTAGATCCAATCTTGGGAGATCCATATTAGATCCAATCTTGGGAGATCCATATTAGATCCAATCTTGGGAGATCCATATTAGATCCAATCTTGGGAGATCCATATTAGATCCAATCTTGGGAGATCCATATTAGATCCAATCTTGGGAGATCCATATTAGATCCAATCTTGGGATTGTTCATCTGTATGACTGTTTGTCTTAAATGATCATTTTGTTGTTCTCTTTCTAAATCTCTTGATCTTTCCTGACCCTTTCCTCCTGTCCCATCTCAGGCATGTGTGTGAAAACTCTCTCCGAGCCAAACAAGCAGAAGGTTTTTGTCAACATCTGCCAGTCGAATTCTGTACCGCTGCCACCGGAAATCTCCAAAGAGGAGCTGGTGGAGCTGCTCCAGTCAGAAGATCCGAGCGGCTACAGAGTTCCCATGAGCCTCGGCGAGCCGCACACAGAAATAGACAACAGTACGTGACCAAATCCAAAGCTGCTATTTTTTTCTTAGGGAGGCATATTCATAGTCTAGACGGAATGGCCCAAAAAGTGAAAGTGAGGAGCATTTATGGGTACAAGTCAGGAACCGGCCTACTTTACTTATTTCAAGGGTGTTGAATCCAAAAAAAAATGGTTCCCAATCGAAATTTTGAGTTTTTGACCTTCTCATTTGCATATCAAAATGGCGGCCAAATTGCCCATCTTGCTCAGTCGTTGGACCATTTCCCCTTAGTTTTTTGTAAGCAGGCAATCAAAGATGAGGAAATTAAGTTTCTAGATCTATAGTCTAGAGTCAGAGCAAGGATATAGTGGAGGCTCAGTGTCTTTATATATATATATATATATATATATATATATATATATATGCAAAATACCAACTTTTAAGGTGAAATTAAGCATTATTTGTGTCATTTTTTAAGGCCGACATAAATATTCAATCAATATCACTTTTAAATGTTCCAGTTGGTATTTTGCATATATATATATATATAAAGACACTGAGCCTCCACTATATCCTTGCTCTGACTCTAGACTATAGATCCAGAAACTTAATTTCCTCATCTTTGATTGCCTACTTACAAAAAAACTAAGGGGAAATGGTCCAACGACTGAGCAAGATGGGCAATTTGGTGGCTATTTGATACAAATTAGAAGGTCAAAAACTCAAAATTTTGCTTGGGAACCATTTTTTTTGGACTCAGCACCCTTGAGATCTGTAAGGTAGGCCGGTTCCTGACTTGTACCCATAAATGCTCCTCACTTCTTATAGAAGGCCTTTATTCTGAAATCTGTCTAGACTAACACCACTGACCCAATGTTTGGAATTGCAAAAGTCTGAATGTAATGTATTCCAAATACTCTTAGCAAAATAATAGGTACACGCAGGAAAAAAGCACCAATTTTTTTCCACATGCTCTCCATCACCATAAGTTTCAATTTTTGGTGGGAGCCACTTCATCAAGTAGCTAATCGAAGATGGCTGCCGTATAAAATAAATCTCTACCAATATATCTTCCAAGCCACTTATAGTCTAGACGGATTTCAGAATAAAGGCCTTCTATAAGAAGTGAGGAGCATTTATGGGTACAAGTCAGGAACCGGCCTACCTTACAGATCTCAAGGGTGCTGAGTCCAAAAAAAATGGTTCCCAAGCGAAATTTTGAGTTTTTGACCTTCTAATTTGTATCAATATGGCGGCCAAATTGCCCATCTTACTCAGTCATTGGACCATTTCCCCTTAGTTTTATTGTAAGTAGGCAATCAAAGATGAGGAAATTAAGTTTCTAGATCTATAGTCTAGAGTCAGAGCAAGGATATAGTGGAGGCTCAGTGCCTTTTTTATGTATATATACATATATATCTATATATATATGTATATATATAGATATATATGCAAAATACCAACTGGAACATTTAAAAGTGATATTGATTGAATATTTATGTTGGCCTAAAAAAGTGACACAAATAATGCTTAATTTCACCTTAAAAGTTGGTATTTTGCATATATATATATATATATTTTATAACCTTTTTTTTGGATTTCAGCACCCTTGAAATAAGTAAAGTAGGCCGGTTCCTGACTTGTACCCATAAATGCTCCTCACTTTCACTTTTTGGACAATTCCGTCTAGACTAATATTCCTTCCTCATATTTACGACCCTCCAGTTGCCTTTGTGGCCAAAAAAAGGCCACACACACACAACAGCTGCTATTAAATCACCATACAAAAATCTTTTTTTCAGATTTTTTTTCATAAATCTCTTTAACAACTTCAGACTTGTTCAAAACTACCAAACATTAAATCATTTTCAGAATTTTAACCCTTTATATGCCAGTTTATATATTTGAAATCTTTCATAAAATAAATAGCAGGGAGCTGGGGTTTTGATGGAGATTAGAGTCTTGGATATGTCAAAGATTAGCAAAGCAATTGATTTGATTGCATTAGTATTTTTTATATAGTGCCAGATACTCCCTCTGGTGACCTTCGTGGCCAAAAAAGGCCACGCTTACAAAAACTGCTATTAAATCACCATACATCAATATTTTTATTGTTTATTATTTCCAACATTAGAGTCTTGGATATGTCAAAGATTAGCAAAGAAATTGATTTGGGATGGCGCCTGCTACTTGTTAAGTAGAGTAGAAATGAGTCTCCAAAGTCTCCAATAACACCAGAAAATTTGATCAAATTGATTATTCGATCAAATAAATATGTTCAATTTGGCCATGGATTCCTTGATCCAGAAAATGTATATTTTGACAGCAAGATTGACCTTCTTAGTGAACTATATTTTGAGAAAAAGGTTGCAAATTTACTAGATTAAAGTGGCAAATCTACAAGAAAAAAAGTTGCAGATTCAAGAGATTTAAAGTGGCAAATCTGTGTGAAAAAAGTTGCAGATTTATGAGAAAAAGTGGGGGAAAAAGCAGCTTTTTTCTCACAGATTCACCACTTTAAATCTCATAAATCTGCGCATTTTTTCTTGTAGATTTGCCACTTTAATCTCGTAAACTTTTTTCTCAAAATATTATTTTCGTATGGTTTTTTTTTTACACATTCTGGCAGTATGTAATATCCTCTAGGGTTAAAATTTGGAATTTGCAAGTATTTCAATGAGTGTCCTATTAGGATTAAAGTGGTGAATCTGGGAGAAAAAAGCTGCTTTTTTCCCCACTTTTTTCTCGTAAATCTGCAACTTTTTTCACACAGATTTGCCACTTTAATCTAGTAAATTTGCAACTTTTTTCCCAAAATATTACCTGAAGTTACCAAATATAGTTCTTTGCCTGATAAAGGGTTAAAGTAGTCATTATTCATGACAAATCAATATTACAAGTGATTCCAAACTTTTGAATGGCACTGTCTATACTTGACTCATGGGCTGTGACCTAACCATTCTGGTGAATATGATTTATCACTGCAAAAAAAACAAGTTACAGATTAAGTTTTGCATGTTAACTCATGCCCTGTTATGTTAGGGTGTTTTACAGCTATTAAACAAACATCCTTGTGCTTTGGAAACACTTCCCTTATTTGTTTTTGCCCGTGGGTTCAAATATGTAGACATATTCTGTTCGTCACAGTAATGTGAGTAAGACTTTAATGCCCCCAGCACCGGTGCAAAGGAAAAGAACACACCTTACCAAATACACATTGATAGTTGCCAAAAATGTCCAAAGTCCAGCAAACCAGCTCAAATGGTTCATTTGAACTTCCTGTTTCCTTCAGGAGTTACATGGACCTGAGGCGGTAAAACTGAAAGCTAGAGCTCAAAGTCTCTGCAATATTTATTTAGTGGTTTGATTTTTAAAATGTATAAATTAGTCCTTACATAAATATCATTGTTTTCTTGCACCTGAATGTTGTGTTCACCTTTTTTAAAGTCAATTATTCCCCGAGTTGACCTGCTATTAGGTTGGTTACATGGTTATTTTCATTTTTATTTAATCATCTGTGCAATAATTCAGATACTGCTGCTAACTTTGAGGGTGCAGTAATTCATGTACATATTGGACATCTTTATTTTTATTTTTATACAAGTTTTTATATATATTTATATAGATATATTTATTGTGACAGTCCACAGTATGTATTTATTAACAGGTTCTGCTCACCAGTTCTGTGTTATGTGTAATGCGGAAGCCAAGCAACGATATTTCGTTGCCAGATTCACTGTTGTGTTTTTTGTGCAATGACAATAAAGAAAGTTTAAGTCTATTTTCATGCATAGAAGTCACCAAAATGCAGGAAATCCTCACCAGACCTCCTACTGAATACTGAGTCCCACTTCATGTGTTATAGCTGCCCCTGCATCAAATTCATCCCTATTTTTCAAGAAGGGAAATAATTCAGCTAGAGCTCTCTTTGATCCTTTAGTTCAGGGGTCTCAAACTCAAATTACCTGGGGGCCGCTGGAGGCAGTATCAAAATGACCAAAAAAAGACACAAAATGACAGGAAAAAAACGAAATTACTTTAAAAAGACACAAAAATTACCAAAAAAAAGACACAAAATGACCAACAAAAAGACACAAAATGACAGGAATAAACTAAATTACTTAAAATAGAAACAAAATGACCAAAAAAAGACAGAATTACAATATAACAAAATTCTTTAAAAAAAGACACAAAATTACTAAAAAAAAAACCCCCACAAAATGACAAAAAAAAGACACAGAATTATTTTTAAAAAAGACACAGAATGACCAAAAAAGACGCAAAATGACAGGAAAATAACGAAATTACTTAAAGAAGAAACAAAATGACCAAAAAAAGACAGAATTATTTTTTTAAAAGACACAAAATGACCAAAAAAAAGACAGAATTACAAAAAAGAAAACAAAATTCTTTAAAAAAGACACAAAATTACAAAAAAAACCCACAAAATTACAAAAAAAAAGACACTGAATCATTTTTAAAAAAGACACAGAATGACCAAAAAAGATGCAAAATGATAGGAAAAAAAACGAAATTACTTAAAGAAGAAATAAAATGACCAAAGAAAGACACACAATAACCAAAAAAGACACAAAATTACAAAAAAAAAAAAAGACAGAATTGCCAAAAAAGTAATTAAAAGAACCTTCCACACACAACACGGTAAAGTGCCATTCATATAAAACTCACATTAAACTTTCATATCAAGGTGAGGGCCACAAAATATTGTCACGAGGGCCACAATTGGCCCGCGGGCCGGAGGTTTGAGACCCATGCTTTAGTTAGTTTCGCCTGTGTCTTAAGACTATGTTAAGTTCCTTTTCAAAATAAAAGCACTGTATAGAATGCAAATGCACAGTTGTTGAAGCACGTTTTAAACAGGAGATGTAAAATTATATTAAATCTCTTTTTTTAATTTTTACATCCAATGCTGAATTAGCTGTATTATGTTTTCATTCCAACACTTTATTTGAGGAAGTTAAAACTTCAACATTTGTGTATTTGTCACTATTCCTCAGTGGGCTGCTAAAAATACATCTGTTTGACTTTGCTCCCTATTTTCCCATGCTTGTCCCAAAATATTGAATTAATGCGTCTCTGTTTCAGATTCTCAGGCTTGCACAGCTTATGATGTGGTCATCAACCAGGAGTTCTTCCAGAAGTGCCAGGTGTGTTTATGTTTGCAGTCTTGTTTTGTCATCCATACAAATAAACACATTTCTTTTTATGTTAAGGGGAGAGGAAATAGTAGAGATGTTATGCTTGTTTTGGGTGATGCATGTTGTGTAAGTATGTATAATATCTGAGCTGAAAACTAACAGAACACACAATAACTAATCTAAAAGTCTATTAACAGTGGAAATGTGGGTGAGAGATAATGTGTAATATACCTTTTGAGCAAATCAAATGAGCTATAGTTCATTTAAATGTACAACTTAAAGTCTGTAGAGCAAGATCAATCATACAACTTCAAATTATCTGGCTACATAAAATATCACAACAAATATACTTAAACACACAACAGATCAACACCATTGATTAAAGCTTAACAACTTGTTCTTGCTTACTAACTGCCCAGTACTGGACCACAGAGTCCAGAGTTGAGAGGGGGAACAGAACCCCTTTTGAATAAGAATCAGCACCTCGTTGGGTTTTGGTGGTTCCAAACGTATTTGCTGTTATTGGCTCCAAAAGCTTGGTGAGGTTATATCCAATATAAATCACAGGCAGGAAACTTAGAAGCGTGGCTGGACCCAAGCTTGGTTTGGAGCCCTGTCAGCCTTCCCTTAGAGCTGGAGACAGAGGGGGACTGTCCTGGTCCTCCTGGAGTTCAGACCAGGACAGCAGACGTGCTGAGCCTCAAGAGATGGTTTTATTCTGGCTTGATGTGGTTTTATTCTGGTTTTAAGTGGTTTGAACTGGGTTTTATTCTGGTTTATGTGGTTTTATTCTGGCTTGATGTGGTTTTATTCTGGCTTGATGTGGTTTTATTCTGGTTTTAAGTGGTTTGAACTGGGTTTTATTCTGGTTTATGTGGTTTTATTCTGGTTTTATGTGGTTTTGTCCTGTTTTTTTTATACACAAGTGGCTGCAGGAGACCTTCTGTCTCTACCTGGGAGTTGTATTTCTGGTTAGAATCAGCCAATAAGAGGGTAGATGCAGATACCTGTGGGGGTGGGGGTCGTTCGTCTTTGTTTGTAGGGGGACAAAGAGCGACCTCCATCTTGGAAGCATGGAATCAAGAATTTGTGAACAGTGTGAACGCGGACCACACGCCGTCTGCATGCTACAATGTAACAATTTTACTGCCTGGTGTGGACCAGATAATCGAACTAGCGGTGTGAAAGCACCCTTAAAGGAACACTCCACCGTTTTTTCATATTAAAACATGTTATTCGGTCAAGTAAGACGAGTTGATACAGACCTCTTGCGTCTCAATGCGTGCACTCAATCGCCATGGCGCGCGGCGCCACTTGGCTAGCACTTAGCTTAGCCCAGTTCATTCATTAGGATCCAAACAGATGGACAGTTAGAAGCCACCAAACTCCTCCACGTTTTCCCTATTTAAGCTAAGCGGATAAAAAGGAGAACTATAATGTATGGCGGAATAGCACTTGGGAGCACTTCGACTCGGCGCAGTAATATCATCACTTCTGAGGGGAGAAGATTTTTCAGGATTATTTGTATTGTCCTGGATTATCCTGTATTTAAATAGGGAAAACGTGGAGGAGTTTGGTCGCTTCTAACTGTCCATCTGTTTGGATCCTAATGAATGAACTGGGCTAAGCTAAGTGCTAGCCAAGTGGCGCCGCGCGCCAGGGCGATTGAGTGCACGCATTGAGACGCAAGAGGTCTGTATCAACTCGTCTTACTTGACCCAATAACATGTTTTAATATGAAAAAACGGTGGAGTGTTCCTTTAAGCCTGATTTCCACCGGGCGCGTTACAGCAGCGTCGCGTTCGCCGTTGCAAATAGGTAACACTCTAATCAATGAGAGCGTTTCCACCGGGCGCGCTGCGTAACGTTACTGCAGCGTCACGTCAGCGTCTCAGCGCGAGCATTAGGTAGGACTTCTATTTCTCCGCGAGACGCTGCCAAACCGCGTAAATCTCAACAGAGCAGATCACCAGACAGGAAGTCCGACTCAGAATCAACGTAAAACACTTCCGCCTCTTTCAAAATAAAACACAATAAGCAGTTCATGCAGCCTAAAACTACTTCACATCAACATTATGTTATGACCGGGGCACCAGATCAGCAATCAATCAATCGATCAATCAATCAATCAAAGGGTCTCAGAGGATCGGCGACACAGACGACAAGAGACTGATTGTTGAAGTGGAACATCATACAATCATTTATGACATAACATATTGTTTTTATAAGGATAGATGGTCAGATCAACAGATCTTTCACGTCAGAGAAGCAAAGTAAGCTGTTGGTTGTTGTTGTTGTTGTTTACTTTACACACAGTTTATCCATAGACTGTATAAAGGACAGGACAGAGCTCGCTCTCCTGGACTGTCAAATCATTGCTACAGTCATGGAAAAAATTATTAGACCACCCTTGTTTGCTTCAATTTCTTGTTCATTTTAATGCCTGGTACAACTTAAGGTACATTTGTTTGTACATGTTTTATTATTCATATTATTTTTGGTACTTTTACTGGCAAATGTATTTATTTATTGAGTAATTTCTTTTTTTATTAATTTGGCGGCTTCCGTCCTCCATAGTTAAGAAGGGGCGTACCTTTTGGCCTTAGCAGTGGAGCTCTCCCTGGATAAAAAGAGAGCATCTGATACCAATCATAAAGTGATTTCTCAATAATACTTCCTATTGTGATACATTTTACAGTCCTGCAGGGACGTAAAAACTACAACCAGAAAAATACAAAGACTCTTGGTGGAGTTCAGGTCATATTGGCAGAGGCAGGCTTGATAATAATAATAATAATATCAAGAAAACCATGGAAAATGGCTAGATATCGGCTCTTAAATTAAAAGTCTTATGAGTTATTTTTATTGTTATCATTATATTTGATCAAACAAATGTACCTTTAGTTGTACCAGTCATTAAATGAACAAGACAGCAAGGATAAAACAAGGGTGGTCTAATATTTTTTTCCATGACTGTACATTTAAAAACAAATACATTACATTACATTACATGGCATTTAGCAGACGCTTTTGTCCAAAGCGACTTACAATAAGTGCATTCAACCTGATGGTACTAGACATAGACCACAGGAATCGAGTAAGTACATAACTTTTAAGAGCTAACTTTCATTGCTAAGGAGTGCTATATGTTAAAGAAGAAAAGAAGAGAAAAGAATAAGAGCCACCTTTTTTATTAGGTGACCATGACTTAACCGAGGTATTGTTGGAAGAGGAAGGTCTTCAGCCTGGCGGAAGATGTCCAGGCTGTCTGAGGTCCTGATGTCGGTGGGGAGCTCGTTCCACCATTTGGGAGCCAAGACAGAGAAAAGTCTGGAGGAGGTTTTGAGGCGAGTTGACCCGCGGAGGGTGGGAGTCGCCAGCTGTTTGGCTGATGCAGAGCGGAGAGGACGGGCAGGGGTGTAGAGTTTGACAAGGTCCTGGATGTAAGTAGGACCTGAACCGTTAGCAGCAGAGTACGCCAGAGCTAGAGTCTTGAAGCGTATCAGCCACCGGTAGCCAGTGCAGGGAGCGGAGGAGGGGTGTTGTGGGTGAAAATTTGGGAAGATTGAAGACCAATCGAGCAGCTGCATTCTGGATGAGTTGCAGAGGTCGGATGGCTTTGGCAGGCAGACCTGCCATGAGGGAGTTGCAGTAGTCCAGGCGTGAGATGACCAGTGCCTGGACCAGGACCTGAGCTGCCTTCTGGGTGAGAAACGGGCGGATTCTCCTGATGTTATGCAGCAAGAATCTGCAAGATCTGGTGGTGGCGGTGATGTTTGTTGAGAGGGACAGTTGGTTGTCAAGAGTTACGCCAAGGTTTTTGGCGGTTTCTGTGGAGACAACCACTGTGTTCTGGACAGTGATGTGGAGGTCAGTGGTGGGGGAGCCTTTCTCTGGGAGGTAGAGTAGCTCAGTCTTTCCCAGGTTGAGTTTGAGGTGGTGCGAGGACATCCACTGGGAGATGTCGGCCAGACATGCAGAGATACCTACTGCTGCACGTGTTTCAGACTGGGGAAATGAGAAGATTAGCTCGGTGTCGTCGGCATAGCTATGATAGGAGAAGCCATGCGAGTGGATGAGGGAGCCAAGGGAGTTAGTGTATCGAGAAGAGGAGCGGACCAAGGACCGAGCCTTGAGGGACCCCGGTGGTGAGTAGACAGGGTTCTGAAACAGAACCCCTCCAAGTTACACGGAAGGTGCGGTCCTTGAGATAGGATTTGAGCAGAGAGAGGACAGAGCCCGATACTCCCAGGTGGTGAAGGGTGGAGATGAGGATCTGGTGATCCACAGTGTCGAAAGCTGCAGAAAGGTCCAGTAGAACCACAACAGATGAGAGAGAGGCCGCCTTCGCCTTGTGAAGCTGTTCAGTCACAGCGAGAAGGGCAGTCTCTGTTGAGTGGCCCTTCTTGAAACCAGACTGGTGAGGGTCAAGGAGGTTGTTCCCATGTAGATAGGAGGACAGCTGATTGAAGATAGCCCGTTCCAGAGTTTTGGAGAGGAACGGCAGGAGAGAGACGGGTCTGTAGTTGTCAGACGGGTCTGTAGTTGTCAATAAAAACAAATATAAAGACATCATCTTCACAAAGTACAGAAATTAAGAATAGCCTCTGTAACATGGACATACGTAGACTGTAGTTTTGTAATATACATGGTAATTGTATTTATGTTTACAATATTTATATAGATATAGTAATTTACAATATACATGTATAGGTATTTATAATGTAATATAAATTGTTTATAGTTTATATATATACACAATTGTTTATAATATTTGTATGTGACTATATTGATTATTCATATATATATGTATATATATATATATATATATATATATATATATATATATATATATATATATATACACACACAATTGTTCATTATTTCATATATATATATATATATGCATTAATATAGCTTTTTATCATACTGACATGTTAATAACATAATACTAACTATCCAAGCCAAATTGATCTGTTAAGGGGTAGGACTAGATACGTTTTTATACTTCCTCCTTTTTTATTTATTCATCTATTAATATTTAAACTTGTTTTTTTTTTTTATTATTGCTTGCTTGTTCGAAATAAAGACAATCAATCAATCAATCAATCAATGTAAGTCAATGTAATGTCCCCAAAAGTGATGGAGAAACAACATCAGGCATTAAAATGAACAAGAATTTGAGGGAAAAGGTTGGTCTTATAGTGTTTCCATGACTGTATGTTGTGTTCTTTGTGATTATCTTCTGTAATGTTTCTAACCAAACCACCAGAGGGAATCACAGTGCTACCCAGTGTAAATTACCAGTGTGTAACAGTATGAAATGTGTTTATCTTGCAGAAGGATCCCTTGTTCCAGCAGTTCGTTATACTGGTGTCATTAGAGGGTTTGGAGAATAAATACCACCTGGAGCTGAGTAGAGGTGGGTGATTAGGCTGTGTGTTCGCTGTGGATGTAGTTTTTGGTAGCAGACGGTGACATTCCTCTTTGTTTTTCTGCAGACTGGAAAGTGCTGAAGAACAGAAAATTCTTGGGTTCTGTTAGTGAGCAGAATATCCGGACAAAGAGCAGACCGGTGATTCAAGAGCTTCATCCTGAGTAAGTGACTCTGACTCTGTCTGTGGGTCCGGAGTGGGGTGGGCACTTAGTTTTCCCACATAATAATAATAATAATAACACATTTTATTTGTAATGCACTTTACATTACAGGAAATCTCAAAGTGCTACAGGTTAAAAGCATAACAGTCTAATTATAAAAAGGATAAAAAAGGGGAAAAAAAACAGCTAAAAACAGAAAACATACATACATAATCTAAAAACCATCTAGATGGGAGGAACCAAAGGTTTTGCTAAAAACCCTGAACTTAATTTTGCTCAATATTAATATTGTTGCTTTATGAAATGTAGTAAATTATCTGGTTTCAATACATGTAATGATAAGACTATGTTAATGTGGAGTAAGTATATAGCAGCAAATATAGCAGTAAAAATAGCAAAAACTCTAATCATTATCTCACTTTTCCATTTATTTTAAACACAACATGCATTAAAACCACAAAAACAATATAGATCATGTATGTCTGCAACGAACCTGCAATTTATTAGTTTTTTATTTTTTTCAGGTCTTTTTTTCTTATTTAATGAATAAGCTCCGGTTTGTCTTGGGTCTGAATGTCTTGTTAAAAACATTCTGTGTCAACTTTTGTTCCTTTTTTGTTATCGTGAGATGACATTTGAGCAACAAGAAAGCTCTGTGCAGGTGCATACGCATGTACGTAAATCACCTTCAAAATAAAAGCACTGCGGTTGTAGCCTGCCTCTGCCAATATGTATCACAATATGAAAAATAATAATAATGCATTTTATTTGTAATGCACTTTACATTACAGGAAATCTCAAAGTGCTACAAGTTAAAAGCATAACATTCTAATTATAAAAAGGATAAAAAAGGGAAAAAAAACCCAGCTAAAAACAGAAAACATACACATATAATCTAAAAACCATCTAGATGGGAGGAACCAAAGGTTTTGCTAAAAAGGAATGTTTTTAGTCCTTTGGGAAGGTTGCAGAGAGCCGGACCAAAACCCTGAACTTAATTTTGCTCAATATTAATATTGTCACTTTATGAAATGTAGTAAATTATCTGGTTTCAATACATGTAATGATAAGACTATGTTAATGTGGAGTAAGTATATAGCAGCAAATATAGCAGTAAAAATAGCAAAAACTCTAATCATTATCTCACTTTTCCATTTATTTTAAACACAACATACATTAAAACCACAAAAACAGTATAGATCATCTATGTCTGCAGTGAACCTGCAATTTATTAGTTCTTTTTTTCTTATTTAATGAATAAGTCTTGGGCCTGAATGTCTTGTTAAAAACATTCTGTGTCAACTTTTGTTCCTTTTTTGTTATCGTGAGATGACATTTGTGCAACAAGAAAGCTCTGTGCAGGTGCATACGCATGTACGTAAATCACCTTCAAAATAAAAGCACTGCGGTTGTAGCCTGCCTCTGCCAATATGTATCACAATATGAAAAATAATAATAATACATTTTATTTGTAATGCACTTTACATTACAGGAAATCTCAAAGTGCTACAGGTTAAAAGCATAACATTCTAATTATAAAAAGGATAAAAAAGGAAAAAAAAACAGCTAAAAACAGAAAACATACATATATAATCTAAAAACCATCTAGATGGGAAGAACCAAAGGTTTTGCTAAAAAGGAATGTTTTTAGTCCTTTGGGAAGGTTGCAGAGACCAAAACCCTGAACTTAATTTTGCTCAATATTAATATTGTCACTTTATGAAATGTAGTAAATTATCTGGTTTCAATACATGTAATGATAACACTATGTTAATGTGGATTAAGTATATAGCAGCAAATATAGCAGTAAAAATAGCAAAAACTCTAATCATTATCTCACTTTTCCATTTATTTTAAACACAACGTACATTAAAACCACAAAACCAATATAGATTATGTATGTCTGCAACGAACCTGCAATTTATTAGTTTTTTTTTTTTTCAGGTCTTTTTTTTCTTATTTAATGAATAAGTCTTTGGCCTGAATGTCTTGTTAAAAACATTCTGTCAACTTTTGTTCCTTTTTTGTTATCGTGAGATGACATTTCAGCAACAAGAAAGCTCTGTGCAGGTGCATACGCATGTACCTAAATCACCTTCAAAATAAAAGCACTTCTAGCTTCTAATTCCACTAAATTCTCTCCAATTCCACTAAATATCTGCAGCCATGCTTCCTCGCTGACTCTTATTAAAGCAGGACTTCCAGTTAGTTTCTAACTTTTTATGAATGTTACATTTAGGGGATAAATTCACAGATTAAAGCGACTGGAGACCAATCCAGCAACACCAAATTACTAAAAAAAAAAGACACAAAATTACTAAAAAAGACACAAAATTACCAAAAGAAGACACAAAATTACAAAAAAAAGACACAAAATGACCAAGAAAGACATAAAATGAAAGAACTTGTCAGGGTAGAAAATCAAAATAACATGAACATCGCACATGCATTCATGCTTATAGAATCCCATTTAAATGTTGATTTACAATAATTTCAGATGAAGTTTTCTCATTGAAAATTGAAAATCAGTCCATGTAAAAATATCATCAGAGTATTAATTTGAGCAAATCTAGTTTACTGTGTCAAACCTTGCTAGCATGAATTAATAGATTTAATTTAATCTAAAACTTTTGTTAAACACAACACATATTTAAATATGCAAGATTACTTTACTAGTACTACCAGGTAACCAGGTTACCAGGTAACCTCATGCCGCCTAATGTCTAGGTCTGGCCTAGAGGGTAGACTGGCACAAGTGGAGTCACATGGAGGAGAACAAAAACGAAAAACAAAAGAAATAAGAGGAACACACAGTTTTTTCTTTCTCTTGTAAAATGTCCTGATTAGGTTAAATCGGAAACACATTTCCTAGAAAACAGACGAGTTTCATTTGTAAGTCGGATAAAAGCGTCTGCTTAATGACTAAATGTAACCCTAGCTGCAGAGTTCTGGATGTATTGGAGTCTCTGCAGACTCTTGCTAGGGTTTCGAGATGAGAAGTGCATTACAGTCATCCAGTCTGGAGGAGATAAAGGCGTGGAGCAGCTTTTCAGCGTCTGGGAGTTCATTGTTATGAACGATGACTTGGTGCCGATCATAATGGCTTCTGTTTTTTTAAGCTGTTGAGTTGGAGGAAGTTGTGCTCCATCCACGCCTTTACCGCCTCCAGACAGGTGGTGAGTTTTGATGATGATGAAGGTGGGGCTGCGGCTGTGGCTTTAACATAGAGCTGTGTGTCATCAGCATAGCGGCGAACAGAGATTTCATGGCGGCTGATGACTTGTCCAAGGGGGATTTTTTCGGTGGGGGCCACATCAGCTTTTCTTTCTTTCTAACAGGAAATGATATGGGCCAAAGTGACCACCAGTGTTATAGTGTAAATATAACGATCATTTGTTGGCGTTGGCACCACCTGTTGGTTTGCAAAAAAGTAAGAAAAAGTCTTCACATGTTTATTTGAAGTACCACAGATATTCCTTTTATTTTGTAGAAAATAAAAACACAAGCTGATGCCAGTTAACAATGAGGTGTTTCCACATTTTGTTGACCGACTCTCTTCCGTTAGCTTGACTTGCTGCGAAAACTTGCTGCGAAAACTTGACGCTTACGGCTCGGCATCACGTAGTTCGGAATATACCATTGTGTGTGTGTGAGGGGGTGAAAATTAGCTACTACTGTAAATAATTCACAACTAAGGTCAATTTTAATTAGAACGCCTACCTTAATCATTACATGTGGATGTTTTATAAATAAATATATCATAAATGCAATTTTAAAAAAACAGGCCATGTTTAGAGGGATTGTTTGGGATAGTTAAGTGGGCCACTCCAATTGCTTTGGCGGGCCGGAAGTGGCCCGCGGGCCGTAGTTTGGGGAACCCTGAGGTAGAGGATGAAGAGGAAGTATTATTGAGAAATCACTTTATGATTTGTATATTTAAACTCTCTTTTTCTCCAGGGAGAGCTCCACTGCTAAGGCCAAAAGGTACGTCCCTTCTTATCTATGGAGGACGGAAGCCGCCAAAATAAAAAAAAAAGAAATTACTCGTTAAATAAATAAATTTGCCAATAAAAGTACCAAAAATAATATGAATAATAAATGTAGGCATTAATTAATTGATGAAATGTGACATACATTGATATTTCTGTTTGAATTTGTTTCTTTATTTACCCTTGTTTTAATTCCTCTAATCATTTAATTTCATGTTTAATTTTTTTAATTTACTTTCTAAAATTAATTGATTTTCAGTACTAATTTCCCTACATTTGATTTAATATTAAATATTTTTTACTTTATTCTTGTAATAAATTCAGTATTTACGACTTTATTCTCGTCATTAATTCAATATTTACGACTTTATTCTTGTATTGAATTAAATATTTTCAACTTTTTTCTCATAATTAATTAAATATTTGACTTTAATCACGTGATTATTATTATTTTTTTAAATGTGGCCCTTATACTCCCTTGTAATCTGTTTATTTACTGATTCTTTTTATTTTTATTTTGGCAGCTTCAGTCCTGTTCCTTCCTTTAAATCTAAGCAACATGCCAGATACGTCTGTTACTCACCTTTTGTTTTTTTACTTGTTTCTCATTCATACTTTTTCTCCATTTCTGTTTTGAATCTGCTCCACTGAACCCTCGCTGTCTCCAGACCAGAGTTCACGTTACTTGTGGAGCCCCCTGCTGGTGACCCGGAGTACCTCATTGCAGAAATAAAGTTACCTGGAGTGGTGAGACATACTATAATAATATTCAAAGGTGATATGTTGGTTAACAGTGCTTGAGTATTATTTCTTTCACCACATTGTAGAGCAGGGTTGGGCAATTAATTTGGGGCCACATGACCAATACCACAAAGGTTACGGGGGCCAGACCAAAACTCTGAACGAAATTCTGCTCAATATTAATTTAATCGCTTTATGAAATACAGAAAATTATCTGGTTTTGAGCTGCTACTGATAACAATACATGTTATGATAAGACTGTTAATGTGGAGTATATATATATATGTATATATATATATATATATATATATATATATATATATATATATATATATGTATATATATATATGTATATGTATATATATATATATATATATATATATATATATATATGTATATGTATATATATATATATATATATATATATATATATATATATATATATATATATATTTATGTACATTTTCTAGGCGTTTTACAATGTTGTGATGCTTTTATTTTGAAAAGGTGCTGTCCAGTGTGAAATGGGTGCTTTATGACCTCTTTGAATTTGGCACCAACATATAGCCCATTACAAAAAAACTAACACTAAAACTAATAAAAACTAAACTAAAACTAAGCATTTTCAAAAACTAAAAACTAAACTAAAACTAGAAAACTCACTCTAAAAACTAACTAAAACTAACTGAATTTGAAGACAAAAATTTGCAACGAAATTAAAACTAAAACTAAAGAAAAATCCAAAACTATTATAACCTTCAGGCTGCAGTCTGACCGTAGCCTTAGACAGTTTTTTCGGATGTAGCAGCATGTTGGTCTCAGTGAATTTAAATTCCATGATAGCAGCAGTTTGACATCTGTTCCCCGGAGCCTCTCTGGCTGCTCTGCTTCTGCCTCAGGACACCAACATGTGCTGCATTAGCTCAGCCCACACCGGCTGCTAGCCTGAACCATTGACTTCCCACTGGTGCTGAGCCAAGCTCCCAGTTCACCAAGAAACCAACAAATACAACACACCAGAGATTAGGCAAATACACTACAATTAACCCATTGAGGCCTGAAACGCCTGTAAAACTGCCTGTAAAACCTCTGGGTGATTTTAAAATCAGCCTCTAAAACCTGAAGTTTTTCTGGAAATTCAACAGAAGTGTCAACTCTTCTCCTAAATAATAGATTTTTCAGCCTCTGTAACAGATAGAAATGAAATTCAAAGAGTATTTGAGAGCTTATACAAATACTACAAAACGACATATCCGCTTTTCAGGCTTCAATGGGTTAATACATATGAATATATCAGTAAAAGACAGTGAGTAGCAGTGGTGGAATGTAACTAAGTACATTTACTCTCAAGTACTGTACTTAAGTACATTTTGAGGTTCTTCTACTTTACTTGAGTATTTCCTTTTTATTTATTTTTTTACCTTTTTATTTAACCATTTTAATAATTTTCCATAACATTTCCTGACAGAATTTGAAGTAAGAGACATCACAATAAACATCCTGAGCACCATACAAGAAAAAAGTGTTAAGACATTACAATAAATAAATGAAATACAGAAATAAGTAGTTCTGACATAACAGTTATAAAGTTAGTTTTAATCTTGTAAATAAATAAATAGAAAAAAAAAGAAATAGTTGAATATTGAGACAATCAAAGAAATAAAATGTCAGAAGTATTGATAATTATGATAACAGGCAGAGTAGACGATATATATAATCTGTGGCTAAGCAGGGTTTTTCAAATAGGCATCTCTTTCTGGCAACATTTCATCCTGAGTATTTCCTTTTTATGTAACTTTATACTTTATACTTTATACTTCTACTCCACTACATTTAGCTGACAGCTTTAGTTACTTCTAGACTTCTTTTATTTGTTTAAACCTCATAACTGTATATGAAGTAGTTAAAATGAGCCCTATCTTGAGAAAAGTAAACACTGCTTACATGAAAACATTAAAAAATAATAATCCAATAATATATTGGATTATACGAAACAATCTTAGTGGGTTCATTCTGCATAATGAGTACTTTTACTTTTGATTCTAAGTACACAAGTAATAAGTATTAAGTATGTTTTGATGCTGATATTTTTGTACTTCTACGTATTTTTTTACTTTTAAGTTTTGAATGCAGGACTTGTAGTGGAGTAATTTCACAGTGTGGTATTAGTACTATGTGTTATACCCAAATGTTTTATGTCATTATTTCATAATGTTATGCAATAGATGAACTGATATATGTATATATGTACACTACCGGTCAAAAGTTTTAGAACACCCGAATTTTTCCATTTTTTATTGAAATTCAAGCAGTTCAAGTCAAATGAACAGCTTGAAAGGGTCCAAAGGTAAGTGGTGAACTGCCAGAGGTAAATAAAAAAAGGTAAGCTTAACCAAAACTGGAAAATAATGTACATTTCAGAATTATACAAGTAGGCCTTTTTCAGGGAACAAGAAATGGGTTAACAACTTAACTCTATGGAGTCTTGGGCTATTTTGTCCATTTTTGAATTCTTTTCATGTCTTTGTAAGTCATTTTGTGTCTTTTTTTTAGTCATTTTGTGTCTTTTTTTTAGTCATTATGTGTCTTTTGGTGTCTTTTTTTGTCATTTTGTGTCTTTTTTTGGTCATTTTGTGTCTTTTTTTAGTCCTTTAGTCCAACATAAAATGTGATTTTGAATCTTTTTTTTACTTTCAAAACACTATCATGCTCAATGAAGAATTTTAAATGTTGCAAATGTGCATTAATTTCAGAGTAGACTGAGACATTAAACTGCATCATTTTCAATTAAATTCTGGAAAAGTTGGAGTGTTCTAAAACTTTTGACCAGTGTATGTATATATATGGAGTCTCAGCTGGTGAACTTGTCTCCATGCAGCCGTCGTCCCGTTCTCTGGTCCTGGACGTTGGAGAGGACCGGCTGCTGCTGACGGCTCGGCCCTCGCTCTTCTTCCTCGACGTCTTCCATCCGTTTCTCATCGACCAGGACAACAGCGTGGCGCAGTACAACAACAGCACTCAGGTACTCAACACACACCTGCATATACAATACCTGTACCTGATACCCTGTATACTGCACAGACTGAGAGACTGATGCACTGCACACCAACACTAAATTAAAAACACACACACACACTAGCCCAGACCTGGGCATTGGGCGTGAGGTTACCCAGAAATTAGAAATCAATATAACTGCAGTGCTTTTATTTTGAAAAAAATAGCACTTTTACTATAGTTAAGACAACAAATATAGCCACTAATATATATGACAGAATAAAATAAACTCTAACAAACCTTGTGTCCTGTCAGTCAGCCACTATAGAAGCCTTTTGATACTTTATATCGTTCGTTTTTAACCGTTCTACCAGTTATTTCCTGTCACTACCTTTCAAAATTAAAGCACCCGTTTCACACTGGATGGCACCTTTTCAAAATAAAAGCATCACAACATTGTAAAACACCTTAAAAAATGTACAAACATGAAAAACAAGCTATATAATACAAAAACACCAATAGGAACCTTGCTAAAGGTCATTTACAGTTGAGTTTAAAATAAATGTTAAAGTGATATAGTGATTGGAGTATTTACTACTTTTTACTGCTATATTTGATTTACTCCACATTAACAGTCTCATCATAACATGTGTTCCTATCAGTAGCAGCTCAAAACCAGATAATTTACTGTATTTTATAAAGCGATTACATTAATGTTGAGCAGAATTTAGTTCAGAGTTTTGGTCCGGCCCCCGTAACTTTTATGGTATTGGTCATGTGGCCCCTTGGGAAAATTAATTGCCCACCCCTGGTCTAGCCGGGGTGGGCTAGTGCATGCACAGTATTAGTATGATACTGGTAGATGTGCCTCACAAAATTTGAAAAGACACACACACAATCTAATTGCAGTTTGTCATTAACACACTACATATAACAGTAAGACATGAAGAACTCTCCTAACATTCTGTACTCTTCCTGTTTTCTCTTTTTCAGATCCTTACAGTCACTATGCCTGTGGTGTCTTCATAAAACTATGAAAATGATGTCCAGTTATTTATTTTTTGTTCAAAAATGATGCTGTGATAATAAAAGTGTTTGTTTTTTTAAAATAAAGTCACATTTCTTTCTTTTTTCTTACTCACATCTTAAACCCCCATTGGGTTCAATGTGGACTGAAGCCGGTTCCAAAGACTGTAAAATAAAATGTTTTCGTTCAATAAAAGGTTTATGGTGCAAATATTTTCTCACACTGCAGAACTTAATGAATCATTTCCCATTTGCCCTGTTCTTGTGGTAAGCATGTAGTGAAGTCTTTATGATTGAGATGACACTTAAAATATTATCTAAATATCTATGATGCAAAATGTTATTTACTTTGGTGATGAATGAAAATCCCTTGTTACAGCACCACCCAGTTGGAGGTTCCCCCTCCTCTACTGCAGCTATTCTCAACCTTGGGGTCGGGACCCCAATTGGGGTCACGAGATGATTTCTGGGGGTCGCCAAATCATTTTGGAAGTCAGCTCTGTCTCCACTGTGTTTAAGTGTTCATGTGTTTTAGTCTTTTTGGTCACTAAATGTCTTTTTTGTTGGTCATTTTGTGTTTTTTTTTGTCATTTTGTGTCTTTTTTTGTGTCTTTTTTTGATCATTTTGTGGTCAATTTGTGTCTTTTTTGTCATTTTGTTTCCTTTTTTGGTAATTTTGTGTCTTTTTTTTGTCATTTTGTGTCTTTTTTGTCATTTTTGTCATTTTGTTTCTTTTTTGATCATTTTTATGGGTGATCTGAACTGTGCGTGTGAGATTCTGTTCAGTAAGCGGGGGTCTTATTTTGATCATTTTGTGGTCAATTTGTGTCTTTTTGATCATTTTGTGGTCAATTTGTCTTTTTTGGTGATTTTGTTTCCTTTTTATGGTAATTTTCTGTGTTTTTTAGTCATTTTGTGTCTTTTTTGGTCATTTTGTGTCTTTTTAATCATTTTTTTGGGTGATCTGAACTGTGTGTGTGAGATTGTGTTCAGTGAGCGGGGGTCGCGGACAACATATATCTTAAATTGGGGGTCGCGACTCAAAAAGGTTGAGAACTACTGGTCTACTGGAGCTCTGCTGAATCCCAGTGTTACCATAGCAACAGGGGGAGAGGCCAGCATTTCTCTTTTACAATCTACTCCCAGATTTTTCACAAACTTCAGCTTTCAGGAGCAAAACTATCAGACTTTTACACTCTTAATTGTCCTTAATTCATTCAATGTGCATATTTTTATGTATCACTGAATGACAGTAAAGATGAAAATATATGAAACTTAGCCAGTCATGATCTTAATGAAAATAAAAACAGTGCCAGTGGTGGAATGTAACACAGTACATGTACAATTTATAGGTACTTGTATTATTTCCATTTATGTAACTTTGTACTTTACTATAATTTAGAGGCAAATATTGTACTTTTTACTCCATTTAGCTGACAGCTTTACAGGTAAAGATTTAACATGTTTAAAATGATTAAGCATTTTTATAAATTAAACCACATAACAGTATATTAACATTCCCTTATTAGTCCCACAGTAGACCCAGTTATAATACCACACTGTTCAATTACTCCACTACAAGTAAAAGTCCTGCATTTAAAACTTACTGAAGTAAAAGTACAAAAGTATCAGCATCAAAATGTACTTAAAGTATCCAAAGTAAAAGTACTAATTATGATTCTCCAAGAATCATTAAGATTAGCTACAATTTCTCTTATTTTAAAGCCCAATAAACCACCAACAGAGTACTTGTCATATAGAGGAATTAGTCTCATGGGATTTGATACAAAAATATTATGTAAGATACTCTCCAAAAGATTTGAAAAATATGTGCCAAATTTAATTGTTGAGGACCAGCAAGGTTTCATTAAAAAAAGACAAGGTTATCACAATATTAGACGCGTTTTAAACATATCATTTGAGAAACATGATACAAAAGATACAGTTTATACTAATAATAATTGTTTATACATTACTGTAATATTCTTAAATGTAGCCACCAGCACTAATAAGCCATTTAACAATGTCTTCTGTAAATATCTGCTACCATCCATATAAATAGACGAATGTATCACAGTTGATACATGAGTATTTGAGACCTCTACATCATTAGTGTGATTTTTTTTTCCTAAAAAACCTGATGTATACAATCAGATACATGCAGTACCGGGATAATCCACTAGGGATCAATTTCGTGAAAGCTTTATTTCAGCAGATGTTTGATGTTGTGTTACATGGAAATGTAGGAAGGAAAGTCAAAGTTTTAAGAGGTTAAAAATGTCACTTTTTATAGGTTTTTGTTAGTTCAAGAACAACAAAACTGTAAGCAACAAATTGCACAAAAAGACAAATATCAAATTTGATACAAACTAGAATTTATATATGCAAATTGATATTTATTTATTTATTTTTATTTGTCAGCAGGTTCAATTAACACTCCAGTCTAAAAAAAATAGAATTTTCTGGCAACTATTTCATGGATCAGGCTTTATAGGGTTAATATGACCTCTTTAATTTAACAACGTAGCAAACACAGTGACCTCCAGAACTATATCTGCTCAGTTTGTGGTGTAATGAGGCTCTTTCTGTGAACTGAAACCTTCCCTTCTTCCCTTTCATGGAAAAAGGGAACGAGTGGAGAGTCACGTTTCTATTTGTGGGTCTGTCGCTCATCTCTCTCTCTCTTCATCCACCTGTTGGGCTGGCTCGCTCTCTCACTCCTCCCTTTGTTATACGTCGCTGGATCCACAAGGAAAAATGTCTTTCATTTTTAGCATACTGACTGTTGGCCTGTTGTCAGATCTTAACCTCCTGTGATCGTACGTCCTCATATGTGGACATTTCATTTGAGGTTTTCTGGACCTTTATACTTCATTCTGCTCAGTGGCGGACTCAGACAGTTTGAAGGGCCGGGGCAAAAAAATAAAAAGGACACATTCTGCACAACATGGGGCCCAACCAGCACGCCAAATTATGATGCATCATGTATGATGAAATATTAGCATTAAGATGATTTCTGGGGGTCGCCAAATAATTTTGGAAGTCAGCTCTGTCTCCACTGTGTTAAAGTGTTCATGTGTTAATGTGTTTTAGTCTTTTTGGTCATTTAATGTCTTTTTTTTTGTCATTTTGTGTGGTATTTGGTCTTTTTGTGTCTTTTTTTGTGTCTTTTTTTGATCATTTTGTGTCTTTTTTGATCATTTTGTGGTCAATTTGTGCCTTTTTTGATCATTTTATGTCTTTTTGATCATTTTGTGGTCAATTTGTGCCTTTTTTGGTCATTTTGTGTCTTTTTTTTGTCATTTTGTGTTTTTTTGGGGTAATTTTGTTTCTTTTTTGTCATTTTGTGTCTTTTTTTGGTCATTTTGTGTCTTTTTTTAGTCATTTTGTGTGTTTTTTTGGGTAATTTTGTTTCTTTTTTTGTCATTTTGTGTCTTTTTTGGTCATTTTGTGTCTTTTCTGATAATTTTGTGTCTTTTTTGGTAATTTTGTGTCTTTTTTTTATCATTTTGTGGTCAATTTGTGTTCTTTTTTGGGTGATCTGAACTGTGCGTGTGAGATTGTGTTCAGTGAGCGGGGGTCGCCGACAACATGCATGTTAAATTGGGGGTCGCGACTCAAAAAGGTTGAGAACTATTGCCCTAGAGGGCAATCAATAAGATTTTTCATGTGTAAAGGGCAGCCAATAAGGCACTTTCTCTCATTTTCACCACTCTAGAGGGCACTTTTGCATGCTTTTTCAACCACGGAGGCACCAAACAGGAAAAAGGGCACTAGAAGTGTACTCATTAAGGCACGTTATTGAATTTTCTTGCACTAGAGGGCACATCATCATAATGTTTTGGATGAAGGGGCACCCTAGAGGGCACCAAATAATTTTTCTGCATGTGTAAATGACAGCCAATAAGGCACTTCCTCTCATTTTCACCACTCTAGAGGCACTTTAGCGCACTTTTTCAACCATGGAGGCACGAGTCCAACATGGCTGCTGCAGACGCGAAACTCTCTTTAGCTGTAGATGGTGTTTTAAATAGTTTAGAGCGAAAGTTGAAAGGTGAAAGGTCTCTGGGGGCTCCGCTGTCCCCCGCTGTCCCCCGAGC
Organism: Centropristis striata; assembly: GCF_030273125.1. Lineage (NCBI taxonomy): Eukaryota > Metazoa > Chordata > Actinopteri > Perciformes > Serranidae > Centropristis > Centropristis striata. Next base: position 1,249,286 of record NC_081529.1, read on the forward strand.
CGGGGGACAGCGGGGGACAGCGGAGCCCCCAGAGACCCGCAGCAGCTCGTCTATTGACCATAAAATCAGTGGATGTGTGGCTGAATGACATGAGGGGGAATAAAGCGTGAAAATAAATAATCTTGCAGAAAGCGAGAACTGGAGAAGCAAAGCAGCAGCAACACTCTCTCACAGACACACACACAACAAACATCCATCTCTGTTGCTCTACTACGTCATCTGGTATAACTGATCTGATTGGCTAAGAGCTACCTACAGACGCTTTGATAGACATTCTAAGCGTCCAATAAACGGCTCCGGAGGATCGTAAACCACACCTCCTCTACGGAGAAATGCATTGTTGGTTGCCAGACTAGACCTCATTTGAGAATAGTCTGGTGTTAGCCAGGCTACAAATTGACCACAAAATGATCAAAAAAGACACAAAATGACAAAAAAAAGACACAAAATGACAAAAAAGACACAAAATGACCAAAAAAAGAAATAAAATGACCAAAAAATTCAAAAATTGACCACAAAATGATCAAAAAAGACACAAATTGACCACAAAATGATCAAAAAACCCCACATAATGACCCAAAAAAGAAACAAAATGACCAAAAAGACACAAAATGACCAAAAAAAGACACAAAATGACGAAAAAGACACAAAATGACAAAAAAGACACGAAATGACCAAAAAAAGAAATAAAATGACCAAAAAAGTAAAAAATTGACCACAAAATGATCAAAAAAAGACACAAAATGACCAGAAAAGACACAAAATGACAAAAAAAAAACCCCACAAAATGACCAAAAAAAGACATTAAATGACCAAAAAGACTAAAACACATTAACACATGAACACTTTAACACAGTGGAGACAGAGCTGACTTCCAAAATGATTTGGCGACCCCCAGAAATCATCTCGCGACCCCAATTGGGGTCCCGACCCCCAGGTTGAGAATAGCGTGTTGTGGGTTTCTCTATATATTCCTTACACATCTCAGTGTAATTAGCCCTTGTTGAGTGGCAGTTTTAATGAATGGAAGTATAATAACCATGGTGTTTTAACAGAATGTTTCTCCTCTATTGCCTCTCTCTCCATCAGTTCAACTCTGCCAGCTTTCTTTCCTTCCCTCCGCCCCCCCCCCCCCCCTCTCTTTATTCCGCCCCCCCCCCCCCCCCCCCCCCCCCCCCCCCCCTTTATTCTGCCACCCCCCCCCCTCTCCACCTGCCCCTCCAGGCTCCCCTCCATTTGTCGAGTGAGGTCATCCCTCTGTTCTCCCTAATCCTGCGAGGTGCTCATCTTTCTGCCTCCGCTTAATCCGCCTGGCAGCCCTGAACACACACACACACACACACACACACACACACACACACACACAGATCTGCACAGTTGTGCACACAGACTCACAGTTATTCTTGTATTGTATACTCGGACACTCAGTAATTCTCACAGCATGCATTCACACATATTCATTCAGACACACACACACACACACACACACACACACACACACACACACACACACGGGGCGCCCCTCCACCTCTCTGTATAAAACTCCCTCTGTCTGCACAATAACCATTCTGTCTGTCCTTCTGTCTGGTGAGACACACCTCCATACAGGTACGTCTGTTTCCTTCTCTAGGTTTTATTCTCATAGAAATACCGTAAAATTAGATCAATATATATATATATACACTACTGGTCAAAAGTTTTAGAACACCCCAATTTTTCCAGTTTTTTATTGAAATTCAAGCAGTTCAAGTCAAATGAACAGCTTGAAAGGGTCCAAAGGTAAGTGGTGAACTGCCAGAGGTAAATAAAAAAAGGTAAGCTTAACCAAAACTGGAAAATAATGTACATTTCAGAATTATACAAGTAGGCCTTTTTCAGGGAACAAGAAATGGGTTAACAACTTAACTCTATGGAGTCTTGGGCTATTTTGTCCATTTTTGAATTCTTTTCATGTCTTTGTAAGTCATTTTGTGTCTTTTTTTGGTAATTTTGTGTCTTTTTTTGTCATTTTGTGTCTTTTTTTGGTCATTTTGTGTCTTTTTTTAGTCCTTTAGTCCAACATAAAATGTGATTTTGAATCTTTTTTTTTACTTTCAAAACACTATCATGCTCAATAAAGAATTTTAAATGTTGCAAATGTGCATTAATTTCAGAGTACACTGAGACATTAAACTGCATCATTTTCAATTAAATTCTGGAAAAGTTGGTGTGTTCTAAAACTTTTGACCAGTAGTGTATATATATAGATATATATTTTATCATGCATGAGGATGGACACATTGTTGCACGTTTTCAGTTTTGTCAACATTTTTGACAAACTAGTGAATCGGCAAAATACATTTTAATTTTTAATATGTTTGGATTTTCAACATTACATATGGGTGCTGATTGGATTTTTGCAATTGCATAATTTGTCTGTAAAGTGTTTCTCAGCAGCAGTCTCACATCTTGAGTATCTGAGCATACGAAGAATTTCAAAAGATAGATAGATAGATAGATAGATAGATAGATAGATAGATAGATAGATAGATAGATAGATAGATAGATAGATAGATAGATAGATAGATAGATAGATAGATAGATATGATGATAGATAGATAGATAGATAAATACATAAATCTATTGCCACGAAAGTATAATTTAAAAAAAATTGATAAATGAATGATCTATTTCAAACAAAATTCAGATCTCAGCAATTAAATTCAATATGGATGTTTAGTTGAAGTGTGTTTGCCAGGTTTTTTTTTTTAGATATCTGCTTTTGAATTATTATTATTTTCCACTATAGAAACACAATGAAGGTGAATGAAATGGAATTTGTTTTAAACAACCCAAAACATATTTCTCTCTGGTAACAGTTTCCCTGTTACCCTGAATAATACACAGACACAGACAGGAAAGTAACTAAGTACATTTACTCAAGGCCTGTATTTTCAATTTTGAGGTACTTTTACTTTTCTTGAGTATTTCCATTTTATGTAACTTAATACTTCTACTACAATTTAGTGGCAATTATTGTACTTTTTATCCACTAAATTTAGCTGACAGCTTTAGTTGGGCCAAGATTTAACATAAAAAGAACATGATATATTTAAAGTGATTAGACATTTGTTTTTGAATTATACCACATAACAGTATATTAGGTAGTTAAAATGAGCCCTGTCTTTAAAAAAGTAAAATGCTTTAATACAAATAATATATTTAGAATATATAAAGCAATCTGAGTGGGTCCATTCTGCATAACGAGTACTTTTACTTTTGATACTTTAAGTACATGTTGATGCTGATACTTTTGTACTTTTACTTCAGTGAGTTTTGAATGCAGGACTTTTACTTGTAGCGGAGTAATTTCACAGTGTGGTATTAGTACTTTTACTTAAGTAAGATTTGAATGCAGGACTTTTACTTGTACTGGAGTGATTTCACAGTGTGGTATTAGTACTTTTACTTTAGTAAGGGATCTGAATACTTCTTCACCTGGAGTTAGAAATGTTTTAACTCATGCATCAGGCAAACAATTCTCGCTGGACTAAGCAGGATCCATCTTTGAAAACTGTTTCAAGTTCTTATGATGCATTATTATATAGGATGTGTAGATTATTTATGTGTATTGTGGTCTGTAGCCCAGACAATATGGGGTCTAATGGAGCACGGACAAGGTCGCTACTTGGCCAAACCACGTCCATGTTGTTAGTTCTAAAAGCTCTCAGTTAAAGCATTCAGAAAATTGTCATTGACACCATTTCTACCATTATTTCTTTAAGGGCTAGCTGTTTGACGTCTGACAGCTAATTAGGCTTGTGTGTGTGTGTGTGTGTGTGTGTGTGTGTGTGTGTGTGTGCAGCCTACCACCCTTCACATTGTTCCTTTGTCTCTTTGGTCACTGCCAACACACAAATGGTAACTGTCTGAGGTCAGTGTAGCTAACTTTAGCACTCGGAGGCTATGTAATCTGTGTAAATTGTTTGTGTTAATGTGTGTGTGTGTGTGTGTGTGTGTGTGTGTGTGTGTGTGTGTGTGCACTGCAAAAAAAGAAAAGTTGGGGGAACTCAAAATTTCAAGGCAACAAACTTCGATAAAATTTTAAGTTGTTTTTGCAACTCTGAATTCAGATTTTTGAACTTATAATTTTACATTGTAATAACTTTTAATCCTTACTTCTGCTAACTTCTGTAATGTGCTGAATTGGCACGATTGTAACGCCGCTATGAAATGTCAGCTAATGTTGCGACCACAATTTTGAGTTAGCATTGATACGCTAATGGCTACTCTTGTAGCTGTAACAAGCAGCGCAGCTAGCATCAGTTAGCTGCTAGCATCAGTTAGCCGCTAGCATCAGTTAGCCGCTAGCATCAGTTAGCCACTAGCGTCAGTTAGCCCTTAAATGTCAAAAATTTATATTTCCAAGTTTTACCAACTTAAATCACTGCTTTAGGCAAAAAATACAAGTTGGCTTTTTTTGCAGTGTGTGTGTGTGTGTATTACTCATGTTATGTGGACAAAAATGTGTTTACATAGTCAAACAAGTTGCAGACTTGGTCACGGCTAGGACTGGGTAAGTAGCGATTAGAGTAAGTCTGCAGAAAATTAATGTAAGTCAATGCAATGTCCCCTAAAGTTATGGAGACACAGTATCTACAGGTTTATCTCAATAAATTAGAATATCAGGGAAAAGTCAGTTTACAGTAATTCAAGTCAAATAACCCCAACCAAGTATTAAGTCATATAGGTGGACATTCTTTTCAGAGGCCAACATTTCCATATTAAAAATACTTTTTAGAATTGGTATTTTGTAATATTCTATTTTTTACACACACACACACACACACACACACACACACACACACATTGTCCTTCACTAAAATTAACCCTGCTAAGGCCTGAGTCTGTTCCCTGTTGGAACTTGACTCCTCTCTCTAATCCCCTGGTCCACTCTCCCTCCCTCCTTCTCTCCATTTGGCTCCAGATGTGGTTTCACACTGTTCCAACAGAGATAATGACACGCGCACCTTCCACTCATCCATCCGTCATTCCTCCCATCCATCTCTCTCTCTCTCTCTCTCTCCATCCATCATGTACTTATTCCATGGGTGGATTATGAACCCACCAGGCCAGGGGCCCCGGGGCTCAGAGGGCCCCTAAGCCAGAGCCTCAGCCAGAAGTCACTGTTATTAACTTTGCATTTAGTGTAGCATAGTCAAAGGGTTTAGCAGTGGTGGAAGAAGTATTCAGATCCTTTACTTCAGTAAAAGTACTAATACCACACTGTGAAATTACTCCACTACAGTAAAAGTCCTGCATTCAAAACTTAAGGAAGTAAAAGTACAAAAGTATCAGCATCAAAATGTACTTAACCCTTTATCATATTTGGTAACTTCAGTGGATATATTTCGAGAAAAAAGTTGCAAATTTACTAGATTAAAGTAAGTTAGTTTTGTAAGTTGAGTGTGTCTTAATTAATATTCCATTGGTGTTAATTGTAAATCATATTGAGGAGGTACAGGTGACTTATTCATAGGTCTTACATTCACAAAGCCATTCTTCTCTATTTAGGGTTAAACTGGCAGAGCCATTGAACAAAAAGCTAAACTTCAAGTGTAGCTCAGCAAAAACTGCAAACAGTCAGCAGTTAACTTAAACAATCACAAACTGAGCTGATGCCCCACTATGTTCAGTGGCTAACTGTGTCTGTATGTATTTTGGTGCTGAGCAGGTCGTGTACAGTTTAGAAGTTACAGACAGCTAAACATTGATCTTAAACTCTCTATAAGACTGTAAAGCCTCGGGGAGCTGCAGATTAATGTGATAATCTGCAGCTCGCCATGTGTAGACGGAGCCAAGCTGTTGCACCATTTCCACCTTCATATTTAATGCACAGGAACAGAGAATGGTATCAATCTTCTCATTTAGCTCTTCTGATTCTCAAAATGTCAAACTATTTCTTTAACATTATACTGTACTTTCCTATTCTTTGCTGATGCTTGGTGAGAGATAGAAATAAAGGATACGGAACAATAAATAATTTTGAACTGGTAAAATTGAATGAAAAGCTTAAAGACTCACCCCCTGCATGACACTGTGGGCTCTCTGAGTTGTATTAATAGTATTATTATTATTAATATATATATATATATAATTACTGTATTAATAGTATTATTATTATTATTATTAATAGTAATAATAGTCTTAGTAGTAATAGTCTTCAGCAGCAGACTATAACACCCGCGGTGTAAGAAGGAACGCTTCTGCAGGTCATTCATTCCAGCTGCCATAAAACTGTACAACACCAGCACAATCTGAACATTTTTGTATATAATCTGCACTCTGCACATTCTCCACTTAATTTGCACTAAGTTGTATATAGTATATTATTATTATTATTATTGTATATTTTGTATATTGTTAAATGTCTTTTCTTAGATTTTTTTTTTTTTTACAAAAAACACAGATAATAACACACAAGAAACACACAAAAACACACCAAAAAAACCCACAAATACAATTTTGTTTTTCCAAAAAACACAAGGGTTTTGTTTGTTGTTGTTGTTGTTGTTGTTTTTTTACAAAAAACACAGATAAGAACACACCAAAAAAACACAAGAAACACACAAAAACACACCAAAAAAATACAAAAAAACACATAAAACACACAGAACACACACACATAAAAAACACAAAAAAATATACAAAAATCACACAAAAAAAATCAGTTAACACAAAATATTGCATTAAATGATCTACAGTCATGGAAAAAATGATTAGACCACCTTTGTTTTCTTCATTTTCTTGCTAATCCCAATGGCTGGCACAACCAAAGGTACATTTGTTTGGTTGAATATAATAGATAGTTTTTTTTATCTTATCTTAAAAATTGTGTGAAATTCTGCAGCTGTAACAAAGAAATTTCCCCATTGTGGGATTAATAAAGTCAAATCTATCTAAATCTATCTATCTAAGAGAGATCAGGTTCCTTTATCCAGCTCTGAATAACCAGAACCAGAGTGAGGATCATTAACAGCGCATTGGGAGATTTGAGAGCTGTTGACTGGCACTTGAAAGGCCGGCTGCTGTCCCACAATGCCCAGCTACTGGCTCTGGCTCTGGGCTCAACAACAGATAGTCCGGGGCGAGAGAAGGCAGAGCTTCTGATGACAGTTAACACCTCCATAGATTCTAGCGCCAGCCACAGGGTCACTATAAATCCTTCCTGATGACAGGAAGATAGAGTGAGGGGTTTTTGATGAAGTTTATCTTTGTTTCAAACCAAATTTGGACATAAACAGCATCATGGAAATAACTGGGTTTCTTCAGGTTTTTCAGGTTTTTGAAAAAGAAATTAGAAATTAGAAATTAATAGATAATGTCGAATCTAATACAGAGTAGAAATATGTTGTGGAGTGAGACTGACCTTTAGCTCTGTCTAAGCCCTCCAGACAAACTGATGACAGATTCTTTTACGTTATCAGTCGCCTGTCAGTGAACTAGTTACAGCCGCTTTCACCACTACTGGACAGCAGTAGTTCTCAAAACAGAAACCCAAAGAAGAAACAAAATGACCAAAAAAAGGAAACAAAATGACCAAAAAAGACACAAATTGACCACAAAATGACCCAAAAAAGACACAAAATGACCAAAAAAGACAGAAAATGACAAAAAAAAAGACACAAAATGACCAAAAAAAGACACAAAATGAAAAAAGGACACAAAATGACCAAAAAAAGACACAAAATGACCAAAAAAGACACAAAATGACCACAAAATGACCAAAAAAGACACAAAATGACAAAAAAAGACACAAAATGACCAAAAAAAGACACAAAATGACCAAAAAAGACACAAAAGAGACACAAAATGACCAAAAAAGGAAACAAAATGACCAAAAAAAGACACAAAATGACCAAAAAAGGAAACAAAATGACCAGAAAAGACACAAAATGACCAAAAAATGAAACAAAATGACCAAAAAAGACACGAAGTGATCAAAAAGAGACACAAAATGACAAAAAAAAACACAAAGCGATCAAAAAGAGACACAAAATGACAAAAAAAGACACAAAATGACAAAAAAAGACACAAAATGACCAAAAAAAGACACAAAATGACCAGAAAAGACACAAAATGACCAAAAAATGAAACAAAATGACCAAAAAGACACAAAATGATCAAAAAAGACACAAAATGACCAAAAAAAAGACACAAATGACAAAAAAAGACACAAAATTACAAAAAAAAGACACAAAATGACCAGAAAAGACACAAAATGACCAAAAAAGACAAAATGACCAGAAAATGACCAAAAAAAATGAAACAAAATGACCAAAAAAGATACAAAGTGATCAAAAAAAAGACATTAAGTGACCAAAAAGACTAAAACACATTAACACATGAACACTTTAACACAGTGGAGACAGAGCTGACTTCCAAAATGATTTAGCGACCCCCAGAAATCATCTCGCGACCCCAATTTGGGTCCCGACCCCAAGGTGGAAAGTAGCTGCTGTACAGTGTTTCAAAGTAAATCATCCTCACTAATCCGTCAGCAACACCAGGACATTGACAGAAAGTCTGAGTGAGGACAAAAGGGGAGAGAGTGAAAGATGGAGGAAGGAATCTAGAGCGTGCACGAAACTTTATCTGCCGTGATCTTTCAGGTTTAACCCATGTCACATTCTCACCTGTTTACGCTCCATCAATCTGCCTGCATCCCCGCCAGGAAGGTGTCAGCACACGCCGCCGTGTGTCTGTCTGTCTGTACGTGGGTTTTTTTTATGTCAAGACAATGGCAGCTCAGCGGGACCATTTATAGCCAAAACAATGCCAGTGTGCATTGTGACTCTATGTGTTTGTATGTGTTTTTCTATCTCCAAAGTGATTAATCACAGCAGGCGAATTGAGACATGGTCATCTGTGATTCAGAAATGATGACTCACTCGTGTACTTACGTGCAGCCAAGCTTGCATTTACGTCACACGTGTTGCTCAGTTGGAAAACATCTGATACGGTTTTAATTTTTCAGCAAATACACTGCAAAAAAAGAAAAGTTGGGTGAACTCAAAATTTCAAGGCAACAAACTTCGGTAAAATTTTAAGTTGGACAATTAAACTAAATATTTTAAGTTTTGTTTTTGAGTTTGCTCAACTCTGAATTCTGATTTTTGAACTTATAATTTTACATATAGTATTAACTTTTAATCCTTACTTCTGCTAACTTCTGCAATGTGCTGAATTGGCAAGATTGTAACGCCGCTATGAAATGTCAGCTAATGTTGCGACCACAATTTTGAGTTAGCATTGATACGCTAATGGCTACTCTTGTAGCTGTAACAAGCAGCGCCGCTAGCATCAGTTAGCCGCTAGCATCGGTTAACCGCTAGCATCAGTTAGCCGCTAGCTTTCGCTAATGACAGAATTTCACCGCTTTCCCGCATTTCCCAACAAAGAAATAAGAGTTATCAGAACTATTGTCCCTTGTTGTGAACCCCAACTTAAAGATATAAGTAACAACAACTCACCAACTTGTTTTTGAGCAGACAACTGGCTTCCTTTGTTGTGCTAACTTACATTATTGCCCTAAATGGCAATAATTTATATTTCCAAGTTTTACCAACTTAAATCACTGTTTTCGGCAAAAAAATACAAGTTGGCTTTTTTTGCAGTGTAGCCAGTACCTTTATTTGTTATAATAATTTAGCTTACCCCACCTATTACGTTATAGGACTTCAAGGAAACTTCCTTTGACACAAAGTACAGATGAGGCTCAACCTTGAGTTAAAGGTCCAATCTGGTCTCACTTTCCACTTGTTACAGATACATTAGAGAAGATGCCCTTTAGTTTGGCTTTGACCCAGCAGAGGTTGAGGTTTATTGTGAAATGCATGTAACGAACGGAAACTGACAAGCTGTTCCAAACACGTCCAAAACAAACACTAAATAGTTATCTGATGAAACAGCAGTGTATTCAGTGTTTTGAAACCATGCATGTCTGTAGGTAGGTTTCCATCTACCTCTTTTTATACGCACTTTAGATTAGATTTAGATTTTTATTATTTGTCATTGCACAGAAATACAACGAAATTCAATGCACTCAGGTACTGGACTCATAAAAAAAAGCATAATAAATAGTAAATAACAAGATACATTCTTATCATCTCATCTCAATAAATAGTAAATAGAAAAGATACATTCTCATTCTCTCAGCACTTAGTATATTAATGTCATTCATTCACTGTACCATCAACTTAGTGCCATTGTATGCATTAAAACAATACTGTAATTATATAAATATATAAAGTGCAGAGCATTGTGTTAGGTGTGGATGTCCTTGATTAGTGCTGTCGGACCAGTGAGTTTGTTTTCACTTTCAATTTGTACACAAAAAACCTTGAATGGAACTACAGGAATGTTTTTCTCGACTGGCTAAGTTGTATTGATTGAAGCAAAATGAGACAAAGTGCAATGGAAACAGACTTAACGGATAAAAAAACATACCTAAGCAACAGAAATGTCTGTTTGCCAATGGCTCTCAAAATTACATAAATGATTGTTGTACTTAACGTTGTGAAACAGTTGTGCCAACTTGAAATGGACACAGTTGTTAACATGTGGTTAATATTGTAGAAGGAACTATTAAGTTAGAGTCAGAACTCAAGACTACTTGATTGGGTTTAGGAAAAAATCATGGTTTGGGTTACATGATGTCGTATGTGACAGAGTTACATACTCAGTAGTAGTACATTGTAATAACTTTTAATCCTTACTTCTGCTAACTTCTGCAATGTGCTGAATTGGCACGATTGTAACGCCGCTATGAAATGTCAGCTAATGTTGCGACCACAATTTTGAGTTAGCATTGATACGCTAATGGCTACTCTTGTAGCTGTAACAAGCAGCGCCGCTAGCATCAGTTAGCCGCTAGCATCAGTTAGCCGCTAGCTTTCGCTAATGACCGAATTTCACCGCTTTCCAGCATTTCCCAACAAAGAAATAAGAGTTATCAGAACTATTGTCCCTTGTTGTGAACCCCAACTTAAAGATATAAGTAACAACAACTCACCAACTTGTTTTTGAGCAGACAACTGGCTTCCTTTGTTGTGCTAACTTACATAATTGCCCTAAATGTCAATAATTTATATTTCCAAGTTTTACCAACTTAAATCACTGTTTTAGGCCAAAAAATACAAGTTGGCTTTTTTGCAGTGTGGGTGAACATCCTGTGTTCAACTAGTTCTCCAAAACATACGTCCACAAGGTTTGTTTCTAGGCAAAACCAACCAACATCAAAAGTCAAAAGTAAATGTCTTTTTATAAAGGGGAACTTTTATTGTATTTTTTTAAAACCCAGTCTGCTCTGATTGGTATTTCCCAGTCATCCGCATCTGTGTTCATGGTCTTTGCACCGTCGTTGCCTTAAACCCAATGTTATTAAATTAACCATATGGTATTCATCACCTCTGCCAAGTTAAGCAATTTGTCCAATCAAACAAAAGAACTCAAAAGCTTCTGAGAAGAGCCATTTCCTTAACTGAATGTTTATTTTGAGTCATGGTTCTACTCTGATTACTTCCTGATCTTCCTGATTTAATTGTCATGTGTTTATCTTTATTGCAGCCATGTCAGACGTAGAAGAGGAGTACGAGTGAGTAGAGCAGCATCCCTCCGTTGTTAATTTCAGTATAAAAGCATAAACTGCGACGTGAACTGATGAATATGTTTCTCTGTTCCTTTTCCTCATCTCTCCAGGGAGCAGGGTAAGTTAAGTAGAACAAACACAATGAACAACATGAATTACTCTGTTTATGAGGCATAAAACTAAATGTATTTTTCTGGGTCTCCTCCTCCCAGAGGCTGAAGAGGAGCAGGAGGTCGAGGTTGAGGAGGTGGAGGAGCCTGAGCCGGCAGAAGATGATGGAGGAGGTAAGCTCAGCTGCCTGGTTCGGTCAGACTACATTCAAAAAAATAACTCATTGGATGAACTCAATTCAATTGTGGGCAGAATTTCCATCCAACAAATATATGTAGCCCAAACTCAAAACAAGTGCATCGATGCAATTTAATGTATTTGAGTTAATGTAGCTCACTTTTTTACATTTGGTCGAACTCATATTAAAAACATGTATGTATTGTATTTAAATTGAGTTACCTCAACTCATTTATGTCGAGGAGAGCTAAAATAAAGAAATTGTGTTCGTTCAACCTAAAAACATAGAATTGGAAAACTGAAACTGATTCTTTTTGGGTTGAAGGGAAGGACAGGGGAGTAAATTAATACAGTAGGTTACACGTCTTAAAATACTTTTGATTTGACAAAAGTCAAACAATACATTAACCCATTGAGGCCTGAAAAATCGCTGGGTGATTTTAAAATAAGCCTCTAATTTTCTGGAAATTCTGGAAAAATTCTGGAAAAAAAAGTGTCAACTCTTCTACTAAATAATAGATTTTTCAGCCTCTGTAGCAGATAGAAATGAAATTCAAAAAAGTATTTGAGAGCTTATACAAATACTACAAAACGACGTATCTGCTTTCCAGGCTTCAATGGGTTAATGTGTCACATCTAAGAAGGGCTTGAATCATTTTTTTGGTCAGACTAGTTGTAAAGAAGATACAAAAAACAGCAAAGGGTTGTGACTGTGATAACATATATTACATGAGATATCTTTCTTCTCTCTCCTGTTGTCTGAAGAAGCTGTGAGTTATTTTTGACCATGTACTAACTCTGATCTATCACCTTCCCCTCTTTTCTGCCTTCCCACTGGCTGACTGTGCTGGTTCCTGCTATCAGAGCAGTACCAAGGTATGTTGACAGCATGACACCATCATCAATCACACTTTAAGACGCCTTTTATGGAAATGATATCTATATAGAGGAGAAGCCGAATAGAAAATAGATTTTTTTTAAAGTATGGACTGCTCCTGAGAAAGTCTAGTTAGATCTTTGGCATGCATTGTCTTTTAATACCAAATATAAATGGTGAATAATCTTGTCATTACTACAGTAATGTTTTGCATACCTAAGCATATTTCCATTTTATTTATTTTTTCATTACTATTGAAGCCAGTGTTTTAAAGGTGTAAACGCTCAAAAACAGAAATCAAATGTGGATATTTCTATGATTTTTCATGACTTAGTGATTATGTTGTATTTCAAAATTAATTAATTTCTTTTAAACCTGCACTTTTTTTATATTAACTACTGCTTAATTATCAGGTATAATGTAAAAAATATTTTACAAACCCACAAAGAATTAGCAACCAACTGCAATGCAAAGTTAGCGACAGGCAAAATTTGCGTCAGACAAAGTTAGCGACAGACCAAGTTAGCGACAGACAAAGTTAGCAACAGACCAAGTAAGCGACAGGCAAAATTAGTGACAGGCAAAATTAGCGACAGACAAAGTTTGCAACAGGCAAAGTTAGCTGCAGACAAAGTTAGTGTCAGGCAAAGTTAGCGTCAGGCAAAGTTAGCGTCAGACAAAGTTAGCGACAGGCAAAGTTAGCAACCACAAAGTTAGCGACAGACCAAGTTAGCAACAGACCTAGTTAGCAACAGACAAAGTTAGCATCAGCCAAAGTTAGCGACACACAAAGTTAGCGACACACAAGGTTTGCGGCGGACAAAGAGAGTGACAGACAAAGTTAGCGACTAGCTCGTGAACGAAATGTTGTATAAGCATTTTTTTTGTTCAGGAATGCTGGAGAGCAACAAAAACATTAGCACACAAAGTTAGGGACTACCTATTGAAGTAACATAAAAACTAAATTTTAATTTTTTGATACTGAGCTATCCTTTTTTTAATGTGTCCTAATGTTGCTCTTTGTCTGCTGGATGTGTACATTTGTGAGATTGTAGAATAGTTCCTGGCTCTATTTAAATTAGTTTTACATTTTCAGTGAATGTCAAATGTAATTAGTTCAAAATGAGCGTTCACAATCAGAAATGTTTATATCAGTGAACCACAATCTGCATGTACAAAGATGTCTCTGTGTTAATTATGCATTATGTAACAATGAAGGTTCACAGAATGTTCCACAAAACCACATTTTCCTACAGCCACAGTGTGTGCCACACATTGGTGCCAGTGAATATAGTGTGGCTAAGTGCATGATGGTAAATGATATAAAAGTATAAAAGCAATAGTTTAACACTGTAAGAAATACACTTTTTAACTTTCTTGCCAAGAATTATATAGTTACGGTAGAGGATTGGAGCCAAGTAGGAGAAAAAAATAATGAGAGGAGGATTTTTTTTCATTATGCAGTTCGAGAAAAAAAGTCAAAAATAATGAGAATAAAGAAGAAATGACTAGAATAAAGAAAACTTTTTGTTTTTGGTAAAGTTAGAAAGATATTCACAGATTCATATCATTCAAAATCTGCTTTTATGTAATTTATGTGAATTTTTTAAACATATATTGTATTAAATTATATTATATACATATTTTCCATTGTATTTTTTAACTGTTTTCTCGACATTGTATATCGACTTTTTTTCTCATAATTTTTACTTTTTTCTCGAACTTAATAATGATTTTTCCCCCTCCTACCTGGTCCTAATCCTCTTCAATAATAACTTCATGGTAAATATGAAATTACAGCTAGCAGTTGGTTAGCTTAGCCTAAAGGCTGGAAACAGATAAATAGCTAAGTAGCTACCAGCACCTCCAAAGTTGAATTCATTCACACGCTTTAGAGTTGCTGGTGTACAGATCTTTTTTTTTACCGTTGGACAGACTCAGGCTTGCTGTTTCCTGCCTTCATGCTAAGCTAAGCTAAGCTAAGCTAAGCTAGCTGGCGTCTGCTGGCCTTTTCTTTATTATTACTTAAACGGATGCAGAAGTGGTATCGATCTCATCTAATTCTCGGCATGATAGCAAAGCAGCATATTTTCTCAAAATGTCTAACTATTTATTTGAAGCTTGCTGCCTGTACAGGATAAGATATTAACTCGGGACTTCTTTCAATCATTCCACACCTCGTCCCTCCTTATCGCCTCATTTTTCTCCTTTTGATTTGTCACTTTGTTTTACCGTTATTTTTAAAATTTTCTACCTCTCGATCACCTGGTATGTGGATTTCCTCCTTCCTTCCTTTGGTTCTTTACATCTTCATGTCTTGCTACTTAATGTATTTCATTTTCCTCTCGACATTCTTTGCTACTTTCCATCTTTCTCATATTTTTCACCCGTATACCTTCCATCCATCCTTCCTCCCTGCCCTCCATCCTTTCTTCTTTGCTCTCTCTCCTTCACCTTACCTTTTCTGTTACCGTACTTTCCATCATTAATGACTCCATGTCTTATTCTTGTTCCATCTTTCATCTTCATGTCGCTGTTCCATCAGATCAAGACGCCCAGGAGGAAGGTGAGAAATAAAGGACGTGTGATTCCCTAAAGGGGTTAAAATCCCAATTTCCTCAAGCTCAGCACCACCTTTTTCAAATTAATTATCTAGTGTATTAAAAGATAAGCACTGGACTTGAGCTTTACTTTGGTCTTTATTTTGGTCTCCTAAGGAATTCAGAAGCTGTACCCTCCAGACTTTAATCAACTTTTTTTCTTTTTCTTTTGGGCAAACATTTAAGAATATCTTAATAAAGGGGCTGAAACTTACACTGTGAAGAAGTCCAGTACTCATACACAAATGAAGTCCTTGCTCTTTGTTTCATTATAACTAATAAAAAACGTCCTACTGTAATTCCTTTTTATGCCCCATGTTTGCTGTGCTTTCAGCCACATTAACAACTTTATTAACAACCGATTTTCCAATTGTCCCTCTACATGGAAATATTTTTTATTCACTCAATAAATAATTTTTTCCACTTGTCTTTCTTGCTTTCATCAACAGAGGAGGAGCGCCCGAAACCCAAGTATGTTGACTTTATTATGATGTTTGGTTGCAGTGGTTATTTTTTCTTTAATTCAAAAATGTCACTTTCCCTTAATAGTATTTTTTATCTTTTCAAATACCCTCTTAAAACTGTCAGTTTGTGCTTCCTCTTTTTCTTCTTCAGACCTTTGGTGCCCCAGCTGGCTCCTCCAAAGATTCCAGAAGGGGAGAGGGTTGATTTTGATGTAAGTCATGAAACGGGGATGAACGGAGCCCCTAAAGGGACATGGTGGAAATAAAATAAAACTTTGGTTTCCTGTGAGCACGAGAAACATTTCTCGTGAGCACAAGATGCTTTCTGGTGACCACGAGATACTTTTTGGTGAGCACAAGATACTTTCTGGTGACCACGAGATACTTTCTGGTGACCACGAGATACTTTTTGGTGAGCACAAGATACTTTCTGGTGAGCACAAGATACTTTCTGGTGACCACGAGATACTTTCTGGTGACCACGAGATACTTTCTGGTGACCACGAGAAAGTATCTAGTGGTCACCAGAAAGTATTGCATGCCGCATGGTGTCTGTAAGAACAGCCTCTGCATTTCAGCTTGTTTCTGTGTGAAAATGACATTACAGGAGTTAGTTCGGCTGTATTTTGACCTGGGGCTTCATTATAAGGACATTGCTGCTTTACTTGCAAAAACAACAGTTGTTTTCCCAAGATAACGATATAATTAATTCTAGATCTTGAGAAAACAAAACAGTAGTGTAGTCCAGAGGCGTAGCCTGTAAAGTAAGGTATTTGTAACCCGGCCCGTGTGGGACGAGCCTCTCCACACCCTGAACTCTGCCTTGTGTTGTTTATGATGATGTAGGGTGGAGGAGGGACCAGTCGGACACGGTGGTCGTTATATTTGTGGCTCGGACCGCGTCGTGCTTTATTTCTCACAACGGCAGGCAGCTCAACCTTAAACAGTACCAGTAAGCACTGGCTGAGACAACAGAAAGTCTAAAGGCCGGTGTTGTGTCCTTACTGGTTTCCACACTAACTGGTTTCCGTAGGCTATGATCTGCGCATTTTCTGTTACGCATGAGCTGTCCGTGGTACTGAAACAACAATTGCCGTTAATGTGATAATTTTCTTGTAATTTTTTTGTTATGCTGAACGTTAACACTTTATCTAGCCTACTGATTGGGTACATCTGTAGTCTGCACTTTGTGCAATAAAATGATTTATTGTGCCGTGCGATAGAGCCGATACGCATGTTTTGTCTTTACTGTTGTATTGTGTACAGCCTAACTCCTGTAATGTCATTTTCACACAGAAACAAGCTGAAATGCAGAGTTCTTACAGACACAATGCGCACATGCAATACTTTCTGGTGAGCATGAGATACTTTCTCACCAGAAAGTATCTTGTGCTCACCAGAAATGTTTCTCGTGCTCACGGGAAAACAAAGTTTTATTTTATTTTCACCATGTCCCTTTAGGGGCTCTGGAGGGATGAAACCAGATCAGCTGCGTTTTCTTTATCCATTCAACTTTGCAGCTGCATCGTAAATCAAATGGGAACATCAGCTGTTGCAGCCTGGGAAAAAGTCAGTCCAGTTAAGATGAACAAACCAGACGACAGATATAAACACCCAGACTTCCTCTCAGTCTGATTAGCTTTTTAGATGTCTCAAATAATCTCAGGATGCAGGAACTAGTGGTGGGAAGGGCAGAATCTCTAGAACCCATTCACAAAGATAAGTACAAAAGATTCAGTCATCCAATCATTCAGTATCAGTACTCACTAGAGGTGGGGGAAAAATCAAACAGCATAGTATTGCAACATTTTGCATGGCAATATTATATTGATTCATGGCTGCCAAGTATCGATATTTAATGTTCTGACAGCATATTTTCGCAGTTTTTGTTTGCCGGAGGCTCATTTTTAGGAAAATACTGGAGATACTGGTATCATATGGAACTAGAAGATCTGAGGAATCTATAAGCACCATCACTATGGGCGTCAGTATTTTTAGCTACATGCTAAAAATACTGGAACCAGATATGTGACTCCGTCACAACATTATTTTTGGGACACAGCTCCATATCGAAGCTATAAAGTGAAGCTTAAAGTTGAGGAAAGTTTGATAAAATGCTGCAGTTGTTGTTTATTTAGCTTTGTGCACACAAAATGCAGTTAAACGGTTAAATCGCAATATATTGCATCGCAGTACTCACCATATCGCAAATTGCTTAAAATCGCAATAATATCATATCGTGACTCAAGTATCGGGATAAAATTCTATCATGGGTTAGGGTTAGCCTAAATCACCTCGACTAGTCAGACAACAAACAGAAACCAGAACGATTCTGTAAGCAAACTCTACAGAGTCTGTATTCATGTGCAGATATCTGCTTATAAAGATTACTTTACATCTTATTATTCTTGCTCATGATTTCTACACGGAATCTGAAAGTCGTATCAGTGGTGAAATATGTTGTGATCTGTTTCAGTCATATCCAATAAAAAGCCATATCCAACATATTCTATAGAGGAATGAAAAAATATGAAAACCCCGCTCTTTTATTCCACCAGGACATCCACAGAAAGCGAATGGAGAAGGACTTACTTGAGCTGCATACTCTTATTGATGTCCACTTTGAACAGCGGAAGAAGGACGAGGAAGAACTCATTGGCCTCAAGGACCGAATTGTAAGTTCACTTTAATGGAACACATGATCAAAGGGGAAAAGAGAAATCAGACAGCAGTAATAGTAAATAGTAAGATAAAAAATGTATATGATAGTACATGAAATAGCCTTAAAAAGAATAAAAATAAAAAGCAATATTAATATATATTAAATTAATATATAGTGTAAATATTTCTGCTATGCTAACAAGAGCATTTATATTTTTAAAAAAACTGTTTTTTTATGTGTTTTCTGTATTTATTTAGCTCCCATCGTATGTCGCTCTGTACTGCATATTGTACCTGTCAACTGATTATTTTATTTGGGTCTTTGATTTTTGTATTGGTATTCCCAGCTTGTTGTTGTTGTTTTGTCGTTTTGTCTGGTCCTGTCTTCTGTATGTTTGCTTGTAAGAAAAGTGAATAAATACAGTATATATAAAAAAAAATAATAATATATAGGCCTGTGAATATATCAAGTTTAAAAGTTTAACAGCCGTTTTTTTGTCATCCAATGGATTCGAACGTAGACGTGGTTAACACATTAAGTAGTTTTTGGTAATTTTCAGTTACACATTATCAACATATGTGTTAAAATGGCTCACACATTTATTGTGTTTATTTATTACTCACTACTTGTGTTAAAATGCTGCACAACATGTGTCATTTTTAACATGTCTCTTTTTGCAGTGTATGGTTGTGGGGAAAGCATCTTGCTAAATAATTAAGTGTATTTGTCACTTATCTTTGAATGAGTTAATAGATACAAAAGTCCCATCCATAATGGGATTTCATGTGTTTTTTCCATCCAAATGTTGCTGCATGTTTAATGAATTGCACTAAAATTCTTTCTGGCTTCTTTGTTTTTCCATCAGGAGCATCGTCGGTCAGAGAGAGCTGAGATCCAGAGAGTCAGAGCAGAGAAGGAGAAGGACAGACAGAACAGGATTGCGGTAACACAAACACACAAATATACAAATGTATCATTCTAACTGAGTACATTTACTCAAGTAATGTACTTCAGTACAATTTTGAGGTACTTGTACTTCACTTGTACTTGTACTACTTGAGTATTTCCATTTTATGTAACGTTATACTTCTATTTCACTACATTTTGAGGCAAATATTGTACTTTTTACTCCACTTCATTTAGCTGACAGCTTTAGTTACTTTTCAGGTCGAGATTTAGCATAAAATATATGATAGATTTAAAGTGATTAGACTTTTCTTTATGTTTACAGTATTTTAAGTAGTTTAATGAGCCCTATCTTTACAAAATGAAAACACTTAAATAAAAGCATCAATACAAATAATCCAGTAATATATTTAGAAAATATAAAAAAATCTGAGTGGGTCAAGTACTTTTACTTTTGATACTTTAAGTACATTTTGATGCTGATACTTTGAGATACTTGTACTGTACTTTACTATTTCCATTTTATGCAACTTTATACTTCTACATCACTACTTTTCGCTGTCAGCTTTAGTTACTTTTCAAGACGAGATTTAACATAAAAAACATGATACATTTAAGGTGAATAGACTTTTTATTTATTTATTTAAACCTCGTAACAGTATATTAAGTTGTTAAAATTAGCCCTATTTCGATAAAAATAAACACTGCTTACATAAAAACATTAATAATAATAATCTAATAATATATTTAGAATATATAAAACAATCTGAGTGGGTCCATTCAGCAGAACGAGTACTTTTACTTTTGAAACTTTAAGTACGTTTTGATGCTGATACTTTTGTACTTTTACTTCAGTAAGTTTTGAATGCAGGACTTTTACTTGTAGTGGAGTAATTTCACAGTGTGGTATTAGTACTTTTACTGAAGTAAGATATCTGAATACTTCTTCCACCACTGTAGTCCACACTAATACTTTATCTCGGCCATAAACAAGCTCAAATTGATTTCCCCGTCAAATTCAAACTATGTAGAACCACTGGAAATTCATAAAATGTATAAAAAGAAGCTCAGTGCAACACAGCATAAAATGTAAACATGTAAGTAAACAATGTTTTTTATTGGCTTCTTCATCTTTGTCCCTCTGTCAGGAGGAACGTCACAGAAAAGAGGAAGAGGAAGCCAAGAAGAAGGCTGATGATGACCTCAAGAAGAAGAAAGTGCTCTCTGGCATGGGAGCCAACTTTGGAGGCTTCCTGGCCAAGGTCTGCTCTTATTTTGTGTGCTTATTAGGGCCTCGGGGCAATCACACCGAGCACTGGTCCCATACAGCAATAGACATGCCCAAAATTTTGCAGTGAAAGGGACGGCCCAAAAAAAATGAGCGAAAAAGAACAATAATTGGAGATTTTTAAACGTCTACTTCTCCGGCATAATTTCACCTAGAGACTCCATTTAAACTTTAAACAGTAGACACAAGTCTTGTGTATCGGTGTATTAATCCACGTTTCCATAGGTCATATAGTTTTTTATCAATCCCTGTTCAATGACCATGATAATTTTTGGAGAAATTCTGAGATTATAATGGGTGTGTATTGCACGGAATGTTCGTGTCACAGTGTGTGACATCATCACCAGAGTGTAGAGGGAGAGAAAAAACTGTCAAAAAATAAATTTTAAAACTGCGCTCCAGGCCGCAAATTCCACTCTACAGAAATAATTTATACATAGAAACGTAGGAAAATTAGTCTTCTCACTCACAATCCTCTGGTAAAGCTGTCAGAGTTATAGTTTGGGCGTAGGACGCACAGATGATCCACCAACACCACCAACAGCCTCATTGGCTCCCATATTAAAAACGCAGGGAGATTTCTGAAAAAGGGAGATGTAACAGTTTTTTTAGATCGCTCTAACAAAGCTATTTTTTCATTTTTCTTAAAAAAAACAACATATGTAGACGTTCAGGAAGAACTCAGGACGCTCAAAGTGAAGTCGGATCAGTGATAGGTATTATGGTTTTGCCAAAAATGCTTTCTGTTCGAGGCCAGAATTTCCAGTCTCTCCACCTCTGGCTGCTCAGTGTGGCGGAACTGTCTCCACCGTCAGTTAATTTCAGTTGATTGCTCTGCTCTGATTGGTCGACTCCACCTGGCCACCTGGTTGCTTAGCTACTAAAGCCCCCCCCCCTTTAACTTAAAAACACTTAACTCTACCTCAACAGACATGGCGTTTTTTCATAAAACATGAGAACTTATAACTTGACCATTCATTGTCCAATCTGCCTCAAACTTGTCATGCATGATGATGGATCATCACTGACCAGTTCTACATAACAATATTTAATAAAGTCCCGCCCCTTTTTATTAGCCACGCCCCCTTTTTATTAACTAATGTACCGTTTGTCCTAGAAACTTGTATAAGGTGTCTGTGAACTGTTTAACTGCTGATTTAAGCCACGAGAATGGCGGTCCAGAGGCAAGCACACAACCAAAATTCCTTTAGAAATGTTCTAGTTCTTAATAGAGATCATGGTAACAATGAGGATACAGATTGATGACTGTGGATGGTGTGTGTTCTGTGGCAGGCCGAGTCGAGGAAGGGTAAACGTCTGACAGGAAAAGAGATCAAGAGGAAGACTCTGGGCGAGAGACGGGAGCCGCTCAACATCGACAACATGAGGGAGGACGCACTCAAGTGAGTTTCAGACTATTTCAACAGCTTTTAGCTGAGTATTGATGACCTAACTGAAGAGGAAATGTGTCTTTGGGTCAGTTTGTCAGCAGGATTTTGGAAATCAGTGGTGGAATGTAACTAAGTAGATTTACTCAAGTATTGTACTTAAGTACAGTTTTGTGGTACTTGTACTTGTACTTGTGTTGTCTTCTTTTGTTAAGTTCAGTAAAATACATTACAGTGAAATTTACGTCATATTTATGTTTTTATTTATTCATTTAATTTTGTTTTTTCATTTTTAATTTTAATTAAATGAAATGTGCCAACGCTTTAGGTATTATTCCAGGAAGTAAATTGTTTGTGTTGTTGCAACCTGCACTAAGGCTGCTCAATATAATTTTCTTCCTCTAAGTGATCTCCTGCAGCAGAACTTCTAGTTCTGAACTGCTAAAGTTTTTTTTTTTCTTTTTACCTGTGCTACAACGGATTTACGCTTTGCTTGAGGCATTCTGTTGCTGTTTCCTCTTTTTATGGGCCCTTTTATGGGCATTAATGTGCGGATACCTATGCTAATCCTATGTTAATTAATAATTAATCAATTTAAGAACACGGCTGCGAACAATTCAGCGGCTTAAGAACACGTTGATGAATCTGACGTAGGGTCTTCTTAGAAACCTTCTTAAGAAAGAATCTAAGAAGATTCTTAAGAAGATATTGGTGAATGAGGCCCAATGTTTGCCAATTTTGCACGAATGTTGATGTGCCCTTAGAGCTGTGGAGACTTGTATTTGAACATAAACATTAACAAAATAAAGGTCTAAATCCTTTTTTAATTTGGTCTTTCCAAAGGCAACGGGCCCAGGAGATGTGGAACTGGATCTACCAGCTGGAGTCTGAGAAGTTTGACTTCATAGAATACATGAAGCACCAGAAATACGAGGTATCATTGAGGTTTCAAACAGAAATTGTCAGGATAATAACTATCACTATAAATCTCTAACATATAGTGTTTCTATTGTCTATATATGTGCAGCTGTCCTATACAAGTATGTATAGTGAATGTGTAATTTTTTTATTTTTTTTATTTTTTTGCATTCCTGGGCTAAATATCCAATTTTTGTCTTCTCATATGTGAAACATTGCTACTCATTTTTCTGTTTCTGTGATTTTTTTCACTTTTTATAGACTAAAAACTCTAAACTTAATTTAATTTAGCTGTATCCCACATCGGATAGCTTTTGGCTAACATTCTATCAAAATTTCACATTAACTACTAATTTAAATGATCCTTTTATGTTTCCAATTAATTATGTGGTGTGAAACTAAAGTCTAACTTCTTTTTTTTTATTGTTTTAACCGTGTACGTTAGCCTCGGGTTTACCAGAGTAGAATTGAGCATTTTAGTCTCAAAGTAGAGATGCTAGAGAGCTAGTCTGGCTATGTAAACATCAATTTCTGTCGCTCTACTACGTCATCTGGTATAACTGATCTGATTGGCTAAGAGCTACCTACAGACGCTTTGATAGACATTCTAAGCGTCCAATAAACGGCTCTGGAGGATCGTAAACCACACCTCCTCTACGGAGAAATGAACGGCTGGTTTCCAGACTAATCTCATTTGTGATTAGTCTGGTGTTAGCCAGGCTAGTAAAGTGCGCCATTGCAGATGTGTCCAATCAGGGACAAGGTTATTATAGTATATATAGTATATATATATAGTTTTTAAAAAATGATAACTAACTGAAACTGTATTTTGTGGTTACAAAACTAACTAAAATTATAGTGAAAATGTCCTTCGTTTTCGTCTTTGTCAACTTTTTCCATCCGTAAACCTTTTTGTTTGATATGAAATCTATTTCATCTATCTGGTTTTATGACTTAATAAACTTATTGGGGCTGAGATGGATCAGACAAAGGAAATAAAGGAAACATTTATTGTGACTTTTTTTAATCTGGCACCCAACAAATACCCCATTACAAAAACACTAAAACTAACACTAAAACTAATAAAAACTAAACTAAAACTAGGCATTTTCCAAAAAATAAAACTAATCAAAACTCGCAAACTCACTCTAAAAACTAATTAAAACTAACTGAATTTGAAAACAAAAATTGACAACGAAATTAAAACTAAAACGAATGAAAAATCCAAAACTATTATAACCTTGGTAGGCATTCCACAGTCACAATCCAAATCCAATCCTGAACTGGAGCTATTTTTTTTTATTCTTTTGTTGCAAAATACTTTGTTTCGGTGCGTGTACCTAAACTAATAAAAACTAAACTAAAACTAAGCAATTTAATTAATTCAATCTAATTTTCCAAAAAATAAAAACGAATTAAAACTAGCAAATTCACTCTAAAAACTAATGAAAACTAACTGAATTTGAAAACTAAAAATCACAACGAAATTAAAACTAAAACTATTGAAAAATCCAAAACTATTATAATCTTGATCAGGGATATAAGCGCCTGTCTGATGTGGGATATAGTTACTATCAGTATTTGAATTCCTCCCTGTTTCCTCTAAATTCCTTTCATTTGCCCTCTGCAGATCATCGTGCTGCTGAACAGAATCCAACATGCTCAGAAATTGTGAGTAGTCCCTTTTATACAAAATATGATCAACCGCATATGTGCTGTTCATGTGTACCTACAGAACCTTTTACATCCTTTTCTTACTCTCATCCTCTCTCCCTCCTCCAGTAAAAAGATCCATGGCAAAGGGAAGGTGGGTGGGCGCTGGAAGTAAAGGGCGGTAGAAAAAGAGAAAACTCATTGGAATCAAACAGTGGAGCCAGTAAAGGAACGGAGGAATCGCACTCGCATCTCCTCTTGATGGTGCCAGAGCCGCTCTGTAGGCCTTTCCTGTGTGTGTGGAAGGTATTGACAGTTTCTTGATAAGATGTATTAATAATAAAATGATATGCACTCAGTCTGGAGTTGTTCTTTTTATTCTTAATCTAATATGTCTGGAACTCAACACCAAAAGTGGTCACTGATCTGTTTTTTAGGTGCTGGACCGCTGAAATCATCCGGAAAAAAAGTCATAGTATACACTACTGGTCAAAAGTTTTAGAACACCCCAATTTTTTCAGTTTTTTATTGAAATTCAAGCAGTTCAAGTCAAATGAACAGCTTGAAAGGGTCCAAAGGTAAGTGGTGAACTGCCAGAGGTAAATAAAAAAAGGTAAGCTTAACCAAAACTGGAAAATAATGTACATTTCAGAATTATACAAGTAGGCCTTTTTCAGGGAACAAGAAATGGGTTAACAACTTAACTCTATGGAGTCTTGGGCTATTTTGTCCATTTTTGAATTCTTTTCATGTTTTTGTAAGTCATTTTGTGTTTTTTTGTGTCTTTTTTTTTGGTCATTTTGTGTCTTTTTTTAGTCCTTTAGTCCAACATAAAATGTGATTTTGAATCTTTTTTTTTTACTTTCAAAACACTATCATGCTCAATAAAGAATTTTAAATGTTGCAAATGTGCATTAATTTCAGGTCAAATTTTAAAATGCCTAAAAATGCTAGAAATGGCCCGATTATACTCTGTTAACCCTTTGATGCACAACATGGGTCCAACATGACCCTCATTCATTCCCTTCATGTTATTTATTGCTTGCTGTGTGTTTCTGTGCTCTATCTTTTGATACCAACTTATTTTATGATTGAATATTTCAAGTATTCTTTAAATATCTTGTTTTTGAAAACAACAGATCATTATTTCCATTTTTCCTCTCATACTTTATGAAGAAAAAAAAGGTTCTGTATTATTACATGGCTAACTACTTGGCTAAGTAGCTTGCTAAGCTAACTACTTAGCCAAAAAGTTAGCTTAGTAGTTAGCTTAACAAGCTACTTTGCTAACTACTTAGCAAAGAAGTTAACTAAGTAGTTAGCTTAGCGAACCTAGCGAAAAAATGGGTATGTGCCAACAGTAGTGACACAAAAAGGGATTTTAATAAAATATGAATAAAGGAAAACGTAAAATTAGGATGTATGATGATCAAAAACAAACTAATTGAGGAAAACCTGGAATACTGAATGATGAAAATAATTAATTGCAAAGATATAGAATATAAAACATCTGTCACTGGGTCACTTTAGACCCATGTTGTGCATCAAAGGGTTAATACATGTGGTAGTATAATTTGTCCAAAAATAGTTGGGAAAAAAAATCTTTTAAACATCTTTTAGCCATTAAACAGATGGACTGGACCGCTGAAATCATCTGAAAAAGTCGATTTTTGTCAAAAATTGTCAAAGTTTAAAATGCCTTAAATGCTTAAAATGGGTCAATTATAGTCTGTTGATACATATCACAGCATAATATGGCCAGGAATGACAGAAAAACACCATATTATGGGATGTCCAAAAATTATACCCTATTATAATTATATATAGTCTCTTGATACGTCTAGCAGTATAGTTTGTCCAAAAATTTAAATAAAATAAAAAACCACCATATTAGGTGATGTTGAAAAATGACCCTCTCAAAAAAGTCATAGTATAGTTTGTTGGTTTTTGTCAAAAATGGTCAAATTTTAAAATGCCTAAAATGGTTTAAATTGGTCTTAGCAACTGTATGAAAACGAGCAAATCCTTGAGAAGACTTTTAAATGGCATCTCACTTGTGAACAGATAAGCTTGTTCTTTGACTTAACCAGACTGTAAAGCTTCTACTGTTACAGTTTTAGTGCAACATTTGAAAACAAATAAGAATAAAGCAAGCAATTACATGAAATACTATGATTATTCAAATGGAAATTTGCTTTCAGTACTCTACAGGTACTTAATTAGGATAATTGCCTGAACAGGATTGAAGTGCTTATAGTATTAGTTGATTTACAATAGATCCCATTTATCAGCTGGTTCACATTTCCAAGTACAAAGTTTTCCTGGTTTTGCCCTTATTTTGGAAAAAATCCTACTAAGCTCATAAAATATGGGCTCTTTACCTGGCTAATAAAAAATAATTTTCCACTAATATTCTACAGACATGCAGTCATGCATATGTACACACAACTTTTGATACGTGTTCGAGCATAATGTGGCCAGATGAGATGTCCAAAAATGGAAATTGTGTTTCCAGTAAAGAGGACGTGGTCTGGATGAGTCCTTAGCTTGCTCATTAACATTATTTCTATTAAATACTGTCAATGATATGTTTCATATGTTAGTTGGCTAGATTACCAAATGACTTCAGCAGCAGATGTGATCCATGGTCACTTATGAGAAACGGTTTGATTTCAACAGTATAATACTCTTTTGTTTGCTGGTGTGTTGCAACCTAAAATGAGATCCAGCTGTGTGAACCCATTAGAGCAGCTATTCTCAACCTTGGGGTGGGGACCCCAACTGGGGTCGCGAGATGATTTCTGGGGGTCGCCAAATCATTTAGGAAGTCAGCTCTGTCTCCACTGTGTTAAAGTGTTCATGTGTTTTAGTCTTTTTGGTCATTTCATGTCTTTTTTTGGTCATTTGGGGTCTTTTTTTGGTCATTTTGTGTCTTTTTTTTTGGTCATTTTGTGTTTTTTTTGATCATTTTCTGGTCAATTTGTGTCTTTTTTGGTCATTTTGTTTCCTTTTTTGGTCATTTTGTGTCTTCTTTTGTCATTTTGTGTCTTTTTTTAGTCATTTTGTCTATTTTTGGTCATTTTGTTTCTTTTCTGTGTCTTTTTTTGGTCATCTTGTGTCTTTTTTGGTCATTTTGTGTCTTTTTTTTGGGTCATTTTCTGTCTTATTTGGTCATATTGTGTATTTTTTGGTCATTTTGTGTATTTTTTGGTCATTTTCTGTCTTTATTGGTCATGTTGTTTCCTTTTTTTTGGTCATTTTCTGTCTTTTTTCTCCTTTTGGTGACTATGCAGATAATAGCCAACTTAGCAAGTTAATATAGTTTAGAAAACAATGAAGTTCATTGACCCAAATATACAAAGGGGCTGTTTATCTTCTCAAATGTAACTCCAGTATCATCTAGGCCCAGTAATGGTATTAGCACATGACCAGGTTGTAATTTGAAGTCCTGGCTGCAGTGTTGTCAAGAGGAGCCTGAAACTGCAGTAAAGAGCTCCCTCTGATGGGTAAACATGGTCATTGCATGAAACTGGAACCCATCAGTTGGGTAAAATCATTTTCAAACAAAAACAAATTTGATAATAAACCATGAAAATACTTAACACCTGTACGCTTGCAGTGCTGGGAACAGCAGCTAACTAGTCACCAGTTAGGCTCCGCCCACAAAATACATCACAATTGCTGGTAAACAGTAAATTGGTCTATTGTTTCTTTTTCTCTGCTGTCTATTGATGTTTCCCTTCCAGCCCACCCACCCCCCTTTAATTCCTACCTCACATGTTTGGCTCAGAGCGTGAGACAAGGACTAAAGAGGACACACTGTTAATCCAGTCTTTAACTCACTGCACCCAACAAGGACACACATGCATGCACACTGACCTCACTCATCAAATGTATCAGTGGGAGCTACTTTGCTACTCTTTGGAATATGAAGACCGCAGTTTGTTCAGAAAAAAAAGCCTCAAATTCATAATTAGATTACCGAGACAATTGACAGCAATAAGGATGACAGGATGAAAGATTAGTTTCCCTAATAAAATTACATTAAACGATTCAGTTCTTCTGATTGCTAGTGTAGCAGTGCCACTGATCACATTAGAGGGTATAATCCCATTTTGAGCATGATATATCATAAATATGTCATCATGGTTTCAATGGATTTTCAAAAGACTAGTATCTTTAACTCAAAATGACGTATTTAACTGTGTGTTTTGTGTGTTTGTGTTGTGAGAGAGAGACTTTCTGCTTGTGAAATGGAAATGAAAGGATATCATGAGGGTATTATAGCGTGTGTATGCCTGTAAATCCATCCATCCGTCGAACCATCTGTCATTGTTTGGAAACACTTTGTTTATTCAGCTATTTATTTACAATCACATTTTAAGTATTGAAAGTAAAACCAGTGAAACAGTTTTCCTTTTTTTTTTAATGATACACAATAGTCAGGTGGCTTAGCTAAATAAAGGGGACACGCCGGACAAAAGCACCACATTTTTTCCACATGCTCTCTATCACCATAGGTTTCAATTTTTGGTAGGAGCCACTTCATCAAGATTGCAGATCAGAGGTGGCAGCCATATAAAGTCTATGAGAACCAATATATCTTCCAAGCCACTTAGAAGGTCAATCTTGGTGTCAAAATCTACATTTTTTGTGTCAAAGACTCATTTAAAACTATTGAGAATATCACCAGATGATTATTTGATCAAATAGATATGTTAATTTTCACCCAGACTGGTAGGTCTTCAAGTGCTGCAGCAGGGAATCCTGAGTTGAAAATATTTGGAAACTATGTTCACGGGAGAGTGCGGATTAGCTGGCACGTACACTGCTAAATAAAATCAAGGGAAAGCTTTAACCTCATGTCAGATCTTGTATATACATTTTCCCAACAGAAAATGTATATTTTGACACCTTCTAAGTGGCTGGGAAGCTATATTGTTTCTCATAGACTTTATATGGCTGCCATCTCCGTTCCACAATCTTGATGAAGTGGCTCCTACCAAACATTGAAACCTAAGGTGATAGAGAGCATGTGGAAAAAATGTGGTGCTTTTGTCCGACATGTCCCCTTTATTCTTAAATCTGGTCCTAAGCCGCCTGACTACAACCATGATTTCAGAAAAAGCCGGGACGCTTTAAAAAATGAAAAAAACTAAACAGAATGCAGTTATTTCAAATTCTTTTCGATCTGTAAATTGAAGACAATACAATGACAAAATATCTACTGCTCAAGCTGTAGGAATGTTTATTCTCATTTTGATTATGATTCTTTCTTTTCTTTTACGTTTCACACAATGTCCCACTTTTTTTGGAATCAGGGTTGTACAACACACAGAAATTGTCCCTCCCCCCAAAAATAGACCCCATAGGTCTTTATAAGCAGCTAATCACAACCCCGCTTTATGTTTATTGTTAGGCAGTGACCTTTCATGGTTATAGTGAGTATGATAGGAGCAAAGGAGGAAGTCAGGTGAGTATAAAGAGCGACAAAGTCCGCAAATCGTGTCGGCTGGGTCAAACAAACAAAGGACTTTGATCTGAAACTCATCATTATTTTGACTTATGTAACATACATTATTTGACTTATTTATTTTAACACAAACCAAGACCATTTTCTAAACCTAACCAAGTAGTTTAGTTGCCCAAACCTAACCAAGCTGCATATGAGGAAGATCTCCTGCCACTGTTAGGGGTTCCTGTTGGTCATATTAGTGGGGAGGTCTCATGGGTTGGAGGATTTGTTGCACACACATACAAACATCAATAAGCACACTCACCAGACACACCAAGCAGGATCTCCACTCAATCAAACACAGAAGGAACCACAAAGAGACAGGCCAATAATCAGTAAAAACACAGAACTAAATACAATACATTTCACAGGAAAAAAACCAAGAAGAAGAAGATAAACATGTCTGCAAGTCAGCAGAAAGAACGGATCTTTTCGACCTTGAGACAATCAGGACGTTGATTCCATATAAAGAGATGGTCAAATAAATAAATTACTCAAAGGGGCTTTTTGAACATCTGAGAAAATATCCCTGATGATGTCATCAGGTGTATCCAGCCTTTTCTGGGGACTAAAAGTCAGGATATTCTGATATTCTTTCTGGCTCCTTTAATATGTTAATAGGTGACACATTGAAACAGTAAGTCAATGAGCATAAATGTGCAGCTTCTCAGTGTTTGAATGAGCCTATGCACATTTAGTCCCATTGTGCATACTGTAGTGAATACTGTACATCTTTTTTTTGTGCGTTACGAATAAACATAATGTGTGTGCACACATGTAGTCACATTATGCCATCCCCAAATGAAGTATTGCAAAAAATGAATGATGATGTGAAACTGAAGCACATTAAATTACTATTCAAGTTGGAGGTCATTTCATAACGTTTGGTTTCAAATGAAAAAATACCCTCCTATGCAGACGATGGTGTATAATATGTGTGTAAGTGTGTTTAGCGGATGGGGGCCTTCAGAGCAGCATCCACCTCCTCCTCTGGCAACAACGTGTGCCACTGGGCCACTGGACGCCTGGGATTGGCCAGCATGTCTGACCAGTGACGTAACCCGACACCCGAGGCGCCGTAGCCGATCCAGCACTTCCCAATGGCATCGTTGCTGCCCAGCTTGTCGTAGTCGTACACAGTTATCAGCACCTGGACTTTCTGTATGTGAAGACAAACCAAAGTCAGCCTAAATACTTCTGTATGTATATTCAAATAGGCTGAAAGGTAACTAACTGGTTTTTGTGCTGGTGGAATGTGTTCCTTATGTGGGGCAACCTTCGGCCTGAAAAGTGTAGCTAATGTGGAAGTGCCGTATATCTGCATTCTTTTTCATGGCTAGCAGAGGGCAACTCCACTGTTTACAAAGAGAAAGCTCATTTAAACATGATTTAAACCAAGTCTACTCAGATTACAAACGGAAACCACAATGCTTTAGATATGAAGATATGCTGTTTTTTAGAGATAATAAGGGTGTTTCCACTGCAGCCATTGGCCTGTGGAGGGTCTCACTCGCTAAAACGCCCCTAATTTGAATATTTGCCAGTGATCTTTTGACAGGACTTTTTTCGCCCCTGAAAAAAGCCTGGTTGCTGATTGGATAGAACACTAAGCAGGATGTGACGTGGTACTCGTCAAAGCCGGCAAAGCAATGTTGCCAACTTAGCGACTTTATTGCTATATTTAGCGACTTTTCAGACCCCCTTAGTGACTATTTTTCAAAAAATGTTCTAGTGTTATTGGTGGCTTTTGGAGACGCGTTCTTACTCTTCTTAACGAGGGGATGTTAACCCCTTAGCGTCCAGTCCGCAAATTGCTAAAAAGCAAACAGTTAGCTCTGTAGCAGTACAGTGTGTATGTGCTGTTGCTGCAGGAGGTGTTCACTTAGCGATCTCTGTTTGTTTACAACAAGCACCAGACACTCTGTGCACGGTTAGCAAAATTTGCATTTGCAACCAGAAGAGTCTCCACCTGCTGGCCAATAGATAGAATGCAGGTTTAAGGCTCTTCTGCATTGGCTTCACTTTTCGGGCCCAGAGGTTGATGTAGGTGACATTCCAATGGCTAGATCTATTTGCTTTATATTTTTGTGTACTAACCTGGATCTGAGAGAAGGGTATCTCGAAGCTAAAGCTCTCATTGAAATAAGGATTCAAGGTGTTTTGTTTTACTGATGTCTTCTTCTTCTTCAGTCGCTTCCCATTGTGCTGCAGCACCACCTTAACAAAGGGATCTAAGAGAGAAACCCAATGTCAGACAGTGAAACAGAAGAGCCATAAAAACTTTAATCCATTACTAGTCTTTAGATCATGCAAGCAAGTATGTGTGTTTACCTGAAAGTCCTCCAACATCCATCTTTTTCAGGTTCTTTGCTTCCATGATGTTAACTGTTAGTTTACCGGCCGTTGGGACGTAACGGAGGGAAATGCAGATATCACCGAGCTTCTCTTGCTGTCAGGGACGTGAATATACATGGATGAGTTGTCATATTGCACAGAGCCTTGTTTGCTTTAAATTACTTTAAAAGTTTCAGTGGATGTCAAAAAATCATATACCTCTTCTTTCTCTCCTCCAACCAAATCCCTCCATTCGTGTATTGGCTGTCCAAGGTCGATACTGTTCATGGGGATCTTGATCTCACCGATGACGTCATGCTTTCCAAAACGGTCAAAGTCAAACACCTGCAGCACCAGAGTCTGACCACCCAGCTCACTATAAGGTATCTACAGAGGGATAGTAGAAATAAAAGCATTAACTCCTTATCACTTTAGATCAGGGGTGTCAAACTCAAATACACAGTGGGCCAAAATTTAAAACTTGAGTAAAATCGCGGGCCAACATTGAACCAATAAACCTTTTAATATATACCAAACATGTTTTGCTTTAACATTAAATATGGAACCAGCAACGCTTATAAACATACAATATATAACTAAATAGTGCAGACATGCAAAATCAAATTTCAAATAAAAAACACTCAATGTCATTAATTTATTAAATAAAAATTAAATAAAAATCGTATGCCTCTTTTCTATTTGCATCCTTCTGATTTAAATATCAAAATAAACTTTTTCAACAGGTTAATAAATTCTGCCTTTCTTTTCTCCATTTTTGGGAAGGGGTTGCTAGGAGACAGCTCTAGCTTGAGGTTGCTATGACGACTGTCACAGAGGAGCGTTTCTGGGTCCTGTCCTGATTGAAGCGCCAAAACAACAGCAGGGCATTGTGGGATTTGTAGTATTAGCGGTAAATGCGGCGTATAATACCGGCGGGTCAGTTTTTATAGTACAATAATTATATAATAATTTGTTATTGCCTCGCGGGTCAAATAAAATTACACTGCGGGCCAAATTTGGCCCACGGGCCAGAGTTTGACACCCCTGCTTTAGATGGTTCATGCTGGTTGCTAGTTTAAATGCCAATGATAACAGGATTAGAATGTAATGTTGATCAGACCTTAAATGTGAAGGTCTCATTGAAGACAGGACAGAGGTTCTTGCGCTGGACTTTGGTCTCAAACTTCTTCTTCTTGTCCGGCAGCATGTAGACCTTGACGTAGGGGTCTGAGGTCCCGCCCATGTCCATGGCTGCCAGGTCCTGAGCCTGCAGGATGCCGACTATCAGCTGGAAAAGAAAGGGGAGATAAGTTTACCTGTAGGCATCAAGGTTATTATAGTTAACGAGAACTAGAATTGAAAAAACATTTTCGTTAACTGAAATAAAAATAAAAACGAAAGTTTTTAAAAAACGATAACTAACTGAAACTGTATTGTGTGGTTACAAAACTAACTAAAACTAACTAAAATTATGTGAAAATGTCCTTAGTTTTCGTCTTTGTCAATTTTTTTCATACGTAAACCTTTTTTGGTTGATATGAAATCTATTTCATCTATCTGGTTTTATGACTTAATAAACTTATTGGGGCTGAGATGGATCAGACAAAGGAAATAAAGGAAACATTTATTGTGACCTTATTGAATCTGGCACCCAACAAATATCCCATTAGAAAAACAACTAAAACTAACACTAAAACTAATAAAAACTAAACTAAAACTAGGCATTTTCCAAAAAATAAAACTAATCAAAACTAGAAAACACACTCTAAAAACTAACTAAAACTAACTGAATTTGAAAACAAAAATTGACAATGAAATTAAAACTAAAACGAATGAAAAATCCAAAACTATTATAACCTTGGTAGGCATTCCACAGTCACAATCCAAATCCAATCCTGAACTGAAGCTATTTTTTTATTCTTCTGTTGCAAAACACTATGTTTCGGTGTGTGTACCTGGTTGTCAGTAAAGTTATAGTCCAGTGAGAACTCCAGTTTGCCAAAGTTCTCCTTCTCCTCCTCCTCCTTCCCTTCCTCGCCCTCCTGGAAGACACACAGCAAGGTTAGCAGCTAACAGACAGACGTCATTAAGCTCACAAATTTCACATTCAAGCACTGCTTCTCCTATTAAAGATGTAGACATTTAGAATAAATGGAGTCAACATTGATCGTACATAAGGTAGAATAGACCAGTAGCCCTTAATAGGGCACTCATTGAAATACTTAGAAATTGAAAATTTCCAAACCTGGTCTCACAGGAATCCGTGAAATAGCCACGGATTCGCTTAACTCAAAATCCGTGGAATAGCCACGGAATCACTCAAATTTCCGTGAAACTGACTGGGATTTCGCTACAATGCAAGTTAATGACATCATATCCCGTGGCTATTCCATAGATATTTGTTCCTATTGGTTTGTTCCAAGTCACGTGACTTTCAAGGTCCCGGCGGTCAGAACAAAAAACATGGCGGACAGTTCTCTCATTTTTAGTGAAAAAATCAATATTTTGACTTTGTTTCTGCATAAAAATGGATTTTGATCACATTTCTAGCGAGAAATATATGTTTTATTTTCTAAATATTCACTCAGTGAATGTACATAATCACTTTGTATGTTGGAATAGCCACGGGATGCATTGTAGCGAAATCCGTGTCAGTTTCACGGAAATTTGAGTGATTCCGTGGCTATTCCACGGATTTTGAGTTAAGCAAATCCGTGGCTATTTCACGGATTCCTGTGAGACCAGGTTGAAATTTCCACCCTAAAGTGTTATTGGAGGATATCACAGGAATTTTTATTTAGTGACTTTAAAAAAAAAAAAGTTCATTTTTATGTTCCAAATCAAGGTCAATTGAGTTATTATTATCATTATGCTATTATTAAACTGATTGGTCAGATGCCATGGTGTCACTAGCTGTGACGTAGCATGATCTTTGGCTGATGAAGTTACCAAATATGTTTCTTTGCCCGATAAAGGCTGAAGAACATTAAGTCTGAAAGTGAACATTACTTTTGTTTGTTAACAAGAAAAACTCCACAGTATATATGAAAAGAAACTGAATATTTTATCAATTTAGCGTGCAACAAGTAAAGTTTTAAGCTAATTCTTTGAAAGAAACTATTCTATATTAATGAATAGGCGTTTTAATCCAAAGAGATCAGCAGCTGCAACTCCGTCATATTGGCTTTTTACCCTTTTAAAGCAGTTTATTTGTCCATACAGTCTATGGTTTCAACCTGCTTGGAGAAAAAAAAGCCCAAAAGCTGTGCGCAGCAAGCAATTTGTGCAATCAGATCATAGACTGTATATAAATAATGGATGTAGTGATGTCACCTGTTGGTTTGTGGACTGCCCCAGAGGTGTAGCTTAGCTTAGCATTAATAGTAGAAACAGGTAACCAGCAGCAGCATTTTGTACCTTTCGACATGAATGTGCTAAGCTAATTAGCTGCTGGCTGCAGACATGAGTGGAATCAATCTTCTCATCTAACGCTTGGCAAGAAAAAGAATAAGCATATTTCCTAAAATGACAAACTAACCTTTAAAACAAACAATGGGAACAGTAGCCATTGTACCAGCACATATATAATAAATGGAAGCAACCTAAAATCAGTTAAGAAGAAAATATTTGGCACATTCTTCTACAACCACATTGGTACCATGTGACAACTCAGGAATAAAAATGGCCGAACCTTTTTATCGTCTCCTTCCTCTCCCTCCTTGTCCTTCTTCCTGCGCCCTCGTCCTCCACCCTTCCTCTCACGGGCCTTCTTGGGCTTTTTGCCCTGGCCACACTTCTTGTAGATGCAGAATCCCATGCAGGCGATAAGGGCAAGGACCACAACCACAATGGCTCCCACTGCCCACATGGGCACTGAAGGAAAGAGGGATGAAAAGAGGCAGGTTGGTTCTGTGCAGTTTGATAGGAAACAGCAGTGACACTGTCTGCACTGCAAAAAGAAAAGTTGGGTGAACTCAAAATTTCAAGGCAACAAACTTCGATAAAATTTTAAGTTGGACAATTAAACTAAATATTTTAAGTTTTGTTTTTGAGTTTGCTCAACTCTGAATTCAGATTTTTTTTGTCAACTCAACTGTTAGTTGCACTAACTTATAATTAACATTGTAATAACTTGTCAGCTAATATTGCGACCACAATTTTGAGTTAGCATTGATACGCTAATGGCTACTCTTGTCGCTGTAACAAGCAGTGCCGCTAGCATCATTTAGCCGCTAACATCAGTTAGCCACTAGCATCAGGTAGCCGCTAGCATCAGTTAGCCGTTAGCTTTCGCTAATGACCGAATTTCACCTCTTTCCTGCATTTCCCAACAAAGAAATAAGAGTTATCAGAACTATTGTCCCTTGTTGTGAACCCCAACTTAAAGATATAAGTAACAACAACTCACCAACTTGTTTTTGAGCAGACAACTGGCTTCCTTTGTTGTGCTAACTTACATTATTGCCCTAAATGTCAGTAATTTATATTTCCAAGTTTTACCAACTTAAATCACTGTTTTAGGCCAAAAAATACAAGTTGGCTCTCTTGCAGTGTGGGTGAGGGGTTCAATCCTACAAACGTGTGAGGCATTTTTGAAAAGCACGTTGTTAAAGGTGTAAGACTGGTGTCATGTAAAGAACCTCCATGGTTGTAAATAAGTTTGAAATCTTTTCACCATGTGTCGATCTGTCTGTTGGTCGGCTACCACTCGTCTAAGAATTATTATTTTTTAAATGTCAAATACTTTGGTTTGTCTGTAAACTCTTAAACCTGCATTAAATTATGGTTTTGGCCACTTCATGGCAGCAGAAACAGGTTGTGAATACACCAATGTATTTTATATCCATTAAGCAGTGTGTAGGATTTAGTGGCATCTAGTGATGAGGTTGCAAATTACTCCTAAATAACCCTTCACTTACTCAGTCTCCCTTTCCAAGTGCCATGCAGCTGCTGAAATACATAACTGGCACATTCCTTCTGATACTTCCATAATACTACACTTGACTGTTGGAGTTCTCTTGCAGAAGTTATTTAATCCTCCAGCGTCTGTACAGAGCTGTTTCTTTTTACCGCCTGGAGAAGAAACTGAACGGTACAATGAGACATGAGATGGACTTACTCTTGAGTTTATGGTCTTGTAGAAGCAGATCAGAGTGGTCACATGAAGAGATGAGAGAGGACAGAATAAAGACATGAAAAACATGAAAATCAAAATGAGATGACAGACAATGGTATGTATATATATATATATATATATATATATATATATATATGTATGTTATGTACATGATGGTTGTTATAGACTGGCTTCCTCCCACAGTCCAAAAACCTGCATTTGGTTTTATTGGTGCCCGTAGGAGTGAATGAGAGCGTGATCCCCGCGACCCAAGTGCGGATAAGCGGAGAGGTTAAGGATAATGAATGAATGAATGAATGAATGAATGAATGACAATACTATTGCCTTACAGGTTTTCTGGGCCTCACGTTAGTTGTTTATTTCATACGGACATAAATGCACACAACATGTTTGTTGTTGTTGGACCTTGTCTAATTCCACTGTGATCTATAGGCTACAATTAATTAAAGGGCTATTCCTGTGATTTATTCCTGTGTCTTTTTTATGTATATATATATATATATGCTAAATACCAACTGGAACATTTAAAAGTATTACTGATTGAATATTTATGTCGGCCTTAAAAAATGACACAAATAATGCTTAATTTCACCTTAAAAGTTGGTATTTTGCATATATATATATATATATATATATATATATATATATATATATAAAAGACACTGAGCCTCCACTATATCCTTGCTCTGACTCTAGACTATAGATCTAGAAACTTAATTTCCTCATCTTTGATTTCCTACTTATAAAAAAACTTGGGGAAAACAGTCATACGACTGAGCAAGATGGACAATTTGGCCGCCATTTTGATATGCAAATGAGAAGGTCAAAAACTCAAAATTTCGCTTGGGAACCATTTTTTTTTATTCAGCACCCTTGAAATAAGTAAAGTAGGCCGGTTCCTGACTTGTACCCATAAATGCTCCTCACTTTCACTTTTTGGACAATTCCGTCTATAATATGTGTATTTGTGTGTGTGTGTGTGTGTGTATGTGTGTGTGTGTGTGTGTGTGTGTGTGTGTGTGCTCACTTGGCAGGTGTGTGAGCTCATTGAAGAACTTGTTCTTCATGCTGGCAAACTGATGGTTGGAGCGGTGGGAGGGGGGAGGGGCGGGCTCCCTCTCCTCCTCCTCGGCTGCCCGGCGGAGCCGCGACCCGACCACGCCCACCAGACGCATCACTGCTCTGAAACCAAAGAACACACAACAAGCTGTCAGCAACATTATAATATCCAGGTATCAGTATTTGAGACATTAAAACTACTGTAAAATACTGAATCAAAGCTCACAACACATTGTTCTATCTTTAGATGTGTCCTTTGTTCAAACTTCATGCTGTTTGACCTTCCACCTGGCTTAAACCTTTTTAATCCTCTCGCTCGCTTCACTCTCCTGCCTCTCACCCTTAGTTCACGCTTTAGTTTCAAGTAACATAATAAACTATGATGGTGTGAAACTCCAGTGGTGAAAGGAGATCCTTTACTTTAACTCCTTTAGTTAAAGCAGGGATGTACAATGTAAAAAACCTCCATTAAATACAACTTGTGCATTCAGCATTTAACATTCTAGCAACATTTTAATGTTGTGCTTCATATAGTTGGGTAGTTTGTGTTGCCTCTGCTGATTCACACCTCTAGGGATTGTGTAGTGGTTTATTATGCAAACAAAAAATGAACCGACAAGCAGTTGTTATATTAGAAAAAATAAGACAAATGTAATAGAATAGTTGATGCAAAAGTGGACGGTCCTGAGACAGTCAACAGAAAAATATGGGAGCCTACACTTAGCCTCTTTGTTCTACCTCCTGCCATACAACTGAGCAGGTAAGTAAGGTGAAACCACACCCATATGCCCAACAGATGTGTGCAGCCTAACAAAATAAACAACATTGGCAAAAATACACATTTTGGCTCCTACATGCGTGTTGCCTCAGGACCTGAGATCTTGCCGTCCATCTGGAAAGTGCGCTAATGTATGATGTTAATGATGCTAATTTTATAGAAGCCATAACTAACACTGTTAAATTGGTTTCACTTGACAATTAACTACTGCAAATATGAAACACAAGGAGCTAAGCACCTTAAAAGAATGCTAAGCTAGCTCCACGGCTAACTGGCTAGATAGCTTAACATTAAGAACGTAATATTAACAAAAGGAGTAAAGTAAAAATTAAATACAAGACTTCAGTACACTTTAGAAGTACATTTACATACATTTTTTTTGTAAACATATTTATTTATTCTTGCTCCATTTGTCCTGGCTCTCTGCCTACATTCCCCTTTTGTTGTATCCATCCTCCTCTCTTCCTCTTTAACCTTCCCTTCCTCCCTGCTTCCCTTCCATCATGGCAGTGTGTCAAGAAAGAGTCAAACAGCTCTGCAGCTCGTTGCTTGCACATGATAATCCCCTTTGACTTTGTGACCGCAAGGCTGCTGGATGCACACACACACACACTCATTTAGCATCACACACACATGTGTTGCATCCACTGCAGACATTTTGACTGGTCACAGCAGGAGAAGCACAGTTGTTAACTAGAAAATTTCCTCTGGGGAAATTCTGAAAGGGCCACGGGGGCTACTGCCGGTGTGTGTACACTATGATGAGATTCTTCAGAGATTTATAACTATGCCCTTTAACCTCAAAATATGTGTGTGTGTGTGTGTGTGTGTGTTTGAAGCATGTGTGAGGAGTGTGCGTGCTTAAGCGCATGTGTGTGTGTGTGTGTGTATCTGTAACTGTAGTCACATCAAAGATCAAAGGCAATCAGATCAAAGCAATCAACAGAATTAACTGACACCTGTTAATGAAAGAGTGACAGCAGCCAGAGGTGGACAGACTGGAATTTCTGGCCTCGAACAGAAAGCATTTTTGGCAAAACCATAATACCTATCATTGATCCGACTTCACTTTGAGCGTCCTGAGTTCTTCCTGAACGTCTACATATGTTTCTTTTTTTCAGAAAAATGAAAAAATAGCTTTGCTAGAGCGATCTAAAAAAACTGTTCCATATCCCTTTTTCAAATATCTTCCTGCGTTTTTAATATGGGAGCCAATGAGGCTGTTGGTGGTGTTGGTGGATCATCTGTGCGTCCTACGCCCAAACTATAACTCTGACAGCTTTACCAGAGGATTGTGAGTGAGAAGACAAATTTTCCTACATTTCTATGTATAAATTATTTCTGTAGAGTGGAATTTGCGGCCTGGAGCGCAGTTTTTAAATTTATTTTTGACAGTTTTTTCTCTCCCTCTACACTCTGGCGATGATGTCACACACTGTGACACGAACATTCCGTGCAATACACACCCATTATAATCTCAGAATTTCTCCAAAAAT